>NC_052056.1:16543372-16823372 GCF_903992535.2 Arvicola amphibius
CAAAACTTGTAATCATGTTTGTTACAAGAAAAATGCAGAATAGAATAGAAAGTTGGTTTGGGAAAAAAGATGGCTTCAAATTACTTTTCAGAATAAGTTTGCTTAATAGATGTTGGGACCCCTGGGAGAAGGAGGCCAGGGTCATTTGTCTGTGTGTCACTTTCATTGGTTAATAAAGAAACTGCCTTGGTCCTTTGATAGGACAAAAAATTAGATAGGTGGAATAAACAGAACAGGAAGGTGGATACAAGGAAATGAGACAAGCCTTAAAATTTAACATGAAAGGGAGAAAGGTGGAGGAGCCAAGGTTTTTTTGATACCTATTAAGAAAAAAATTCTTATTGGTAATGCATGGTTAATTCAAAGGTTTACATTTTGGTTTTTTGTTGTTGTTTTTTAATTCCCATGAATCTATTTTTGCTATGTAATACATTGTTACAAAGAGAAGATACAGTTTGAGTTCTATCTCTGATCTTGCCTGGCATTCTCACATATACAAAAGATAATAGTATCAGAAAAGATCCCATAGTTTTCATCATTAGTTAAGCCAAATCTGCTGCTGGTCAATATCTAGAAAGAGACCATAGTTGAAGAAAGATAACACATCTGAAAACACTTTAAATAGATTTGATACACAGATATGTCCTTCCATGGATTTTTGCTTTAGACCACATAATTTTCTCTCAGGCTTCTTTGGAATCACAGAATTTATTGAAGCAATCTCTCTCTCTCTCTCTCTCTCTCTCTCTCTCTCTCTCTCTCTCTCTCTCTCTCTCTCTCTCTCTCTCTCTCTCCCTCTCCCCCCACATACATACATACATACATACATGGATATTGGATTGACTTACAGGCTGTCATCTGTCATCTAACTAATCTGACAATGATTATATGTGAATGAATATTACAAGAATCTAGTGGTGGTTTAGTCCCATGAGTCCCAGTTGCCTCAGTTGGTCTTTTGCATATGCTGGAATCCTGAAGTAGTAGAATCCAATACGAGTGAAAGGATGAATGTGCTGGCAAAGGCAAGGGCAAACAAGCAAAGAACAAGTCCTTTCTTTTTCTATTGCCCTTATGTTGTCTTTCAACACAAGGTGTATTATCCCACCTCAATACTGGGATCAGAACTCTGTCTTTCAGCCTTAAGATCTGAATCAAGGTCAGGTGGTGGTGGTGAACACCTTTAATTTCGGCAGTCAGGAGGCAGAAGCAGTTGGATCTCTGTGTGTTTTAGGCCAACCTGATCTATAAGAGCTAGTTCCGGGATAGGCTCCAAAGTTACAGAGAAACACCGTCTCAGAAAAAAAGAAAAGAAAAGAAAAAGATCTATATCAAAGGATATGGATCATAGATTTGCCCTTTATTTCTGAATTGTAGCTCTTTCCAAATATAGTCAAGCTGATAACGAAGAGTAACCACACTTAGTGAGGTAGCTTATAAATCTTACCTGATTTTCTGAGTTTTAAATCCAAAAGGTTTAAGCTGTCTTTTTCTTTTTTGCAGCTCTCCTCACAGTGGCCAAAATTCTGAACCTGTTAATCTTGAGACCCTGGTCATTTCTACTCTTTTTGAAGACTTTTGCCCAGGAGTCCCCAAGCAGCTGCTTGAAGAACATTTCTGAGTCTGCCAGCCTGTGTCTACAAAACTCAGTTCCCAAAAGAGAGAGACATGTATTCCTATATAACAAATGCATGACCATTCCTGAAAGATGGGGGAAATGTACACATTTGCTACACGTGATAGTAGTCATTGTGAATATTAATTGGCACACAGAGAAATTATTGAACATCTTGACAAATTATTATCTCTACTGTACCTTCTTTTTCTGCCCCTACTCCTATGTTGGCAGCTAGTTTTAACCTTGGTTACATAAATAGAACCTTCCAGATAGCTTTCTACCCTAGATTCATGTGTTCCTTTTTTTCTATTCTTAAAACAACCTCCTTCTGGCCCTTATATACAATGTCTTTTAAATTAGAGATCTTAAATGCTAACCTATAATGAGGCCTTTATCCTGGTTCATTCTAAAGAATTCTAGGCTAATTTTGGATTATTTTGTCACATCTCTTGTCATTGATGGGGTTATTTTTACTTTATATCTGACTACTTGTTCTGTATCCTTCACATGGGTAAAAACTTAGCTTCAAATCATGTTTTCCCTTGCTTGTTATTAAGTCTATGGCAGTGATCACCTGACAAAGAAAACAAGTAGATGAATGAGGAAAGGGTTAAGCAATGGAACAAATAATGCTTAGCTTACAGTCATTTCATCTTCTCATTTCACAGAAAACAAAGTATAAATTTATTCTGATGATAATCATGTAAAAGAATAGATCCCAAATTACAGGTAATTTGAAATTTTTAAATTTATTGTAACAGAGAGGTAAAAAATAATGACTAATCAATGAATGGGTCTATGGAAAAATGATTTAAGGTCTAGACAAAGGATAATTATTCAGATAGTTGTAAAACACTATATCCAGAGTTTAGCTGAAATTGACAGGAACAATTTAGAGGGATTACGTGTAGCATTCTTACATAAAATCTGTGACAAACAGCAAGCAAATGGTTGACAAATCTAAGCTATAGGACAAGCATGAAATCTAAAAGTGCAGACATATTTCACCATCACAAGATGATGCAGAATATAAGAAGATGGTAATCAGGATGATTTTGCTAGGTTCTCTAAACTCTCTGAGAATAGTATATAACATATCATTATGTAAATTTTAAAGTCTTTAATAATTGGAAAAAATAGCATAAAATTAAAGCCTGCCACTAGAGCATACAAAAGTGAGCATTTGAGCTTATTACATGATCTCATTATAATGTCATGATTTTTGTAGTTACTGCTACTTACAGATTCATTGGTAGGTATTGTTAAATGAACAGCTTTTGTGCATCACAGAATGCTCAGTTTATGGGAAAAAAAAACACTAAAGCTTGCCTAGCACAGAACATATATCACTGGCTATATTTGTGTATTTCTGAGCAGAACACCTTTATGAAGCTCTCTTTTTAAATGTGCTAAAGACTTTCAGGTGTCACTCTTTGCTTTCTATTGCTCTTTAGTTACCTAACCACTATTCATTCTTTCCATTTTTCCTCCCCTAGCTACTACACTCTTGACTTTGTATGAAGTGTCAGCACATATACACAGCAAGGCTATTTCATGTTTTACTCACCTTCATACAATCGGTGACTAAAGAAAAATAGTAAAAAATTATACCTTCGCAGGCGAGTTCCAGGAAGTCTCTGGAGAGGGGCTGAGTCAGCTACTAACTAGAAAATTCCCCTTTAGACCTCCATCTTCCTTTTATCTCTCCTCTATTCACAACCACTTGACCTTCCAGTTCAAGGTGTGTACCTCCATTATCTATTATTTAACCTTGTGCATATTTGGCACAGACTGAAATGATGAATCAGATAGAATGAAGGAGCCCATGTTTCTGATGATTTGACAAAGTCGCTATGCTCAGCCTACTAATCTACCTTTTCATTTCCTTGAGGTGAGACACAGGGAGCAGGAGCTTGATTTTATCCCAGACAGAGGTGATTCTTGCTTTAACAGTGGTATATGTCAAGGGAGATGTGACTGAATTTTACAATGAGGCATGGGAATTCATGACTCTGTTAATTGTAGGAATTATAATTACTGATAAATTATTAAAAACAAGGAAATTTTGTTCAATGAAGCACAATATCTTTGACAAAATATAAATCAATCATTTAAATAATATAAGCAACATCAGTGAATACAAATTAAGAAATGTTTTAATTAGCCAATACAATAATGTGCTGATCATACTATATTTAAACCTTACATTTACTGCTCACCCATCTTTAAAGGACCAGAGGACTAAAGAATCATTAAAAGATAATAAACCATCTATTAACATAAAATATATTTGCCATACTTACTTGGTACTGCAAACTTTACCTTGAGAACTTACTGGCCCCAGGTGGGAGCCTACAACTGTTATTCTACTAAATGGACATAGTATTAAACTGTTTTTCAAATTTATGACTACTGGGTATTTCTCAAGATTCCTGCTCTTTATTATTCACAATGTAACATAATGTATATTATTATCTCCTCTGATGAGCTGTGGGGTATCTTGAACTTGATGCAAGTATATATATATATGAAAATCACTTCCTGATGCAATTGAGATTGCGGAATATTATCGATCTTGAGTTAACTTAGAGAGTGGCTGTTCTTACTGAATCTGAACTAACAAATAGAATATCCTATCCTACAAAAATATACAAGATACTACCTAAAGTCAGAACTTTCCTCTTTGCCACTGACTTCTTGTTAGTAGGTAGATTCCCATTTTTGAGTAGCCATGATGGAAAATGCAACCTTGTAAAGAACTCTGTATGTCTCCAAGTGTACCAGACTTTCACTTTCAAGGTAATTAAGCACCTCTCCTATAGCCACAAATAAATCATTCTTTTTACCAAACAGATGGAGTATGGGGATTAATATCCCAGTAAATTATTGTGAAAATATGGTTACAACCCATAACCTCACTACATCAAAAATACATGGAAGCAAATAACATAGTTTAAAATGCAATTGGAAATTTAACCTTTATAACATTTATCTACTTAATTATTATTTAATGTGTATATTGTATATGAATATGTGTCTGGCAATATATGTGTCACTGTGTGGAATACTTGGGAGAATTGATTTTTACCTTTCATCATGTAGGTCCCCAGGATAAAATTCCATTTACTAGGCTTTGTTGCAAGAGTCAAAACACTGAACCGTCTTGCTGGCCACATAACTGACATTTTGATCTATGTGAAGAAAGATAACACACACAGACATATGTATATTTAATATGTATATATATATATAATAAATGATGACATGTCACTCATTTTCTGATAATTTGCAGCATTAAAAATAGCTGTCTTCAGGAGTTGCAGACCCTTTAAATATAATATTAATTGTTAGGAATATTTCTTAATATTAGCTCCATGACATCGCAAAAATTCCCAATCAAGCCAAATCAAAACAAGCCAAATTAAGAAATATCCAGGTGTAATGGGAGATCTGCACTCTCGGGTGGCTCCATGAGGAAAACTGGGAAGCTGCAGGAACAAAACCCCCGGGAGGGAGAAAGAGAGACCATATGTTCTTCTTTTGGGGGATCACTTAAGTACCCTGAGGTACACGGAGGGGTCAGGACCTGGCCTGCTGGGATTTGAAGTCCAGACCAGGAATGGGGGCAGGGATAGATACGAGGGACTGGAACCTACATTCCCAACCTAACACTAATTAGAGTTTACTATTATAGGATATCTAATCTCCAATCAAACCTGAACAATGGAATTAAGATAAGCCAATGATAGAAAACTGTCTGCTTTCTTTTGTCTTTTGCAGAGGCACCATGGCATGGGTCTAGGAAAGGGATGGGAATCAGTAAACCAGGGCATGGAGAAGATTGGCTAGAAAATGGTCTTCTTTTTCTATGGAGTACAATTGCTTATAATTTTGCACATTCTCTGGCAAGAACAAGGTGCCTCCATCATGTCCTCAAACTACCTGGTATGATGGTAGTAATGGTTTGACTAAATGAGCCTCTTTCAACTTACTGGTAAATCACACCTCCACTTTATGTATACTCAGACAAATTATCTCTCAAGTATATGACTATATGGACAAGAGGGAGAAAGTTCATATTGACTTTGACTCAATGTTAAGGAAGGTGAAATGGGACACAGTTCTGGTCCCAAACTTAGTACGTACAGAAATAGCTCAGCCTTGACTGTTCGGAATCCAAAGATTAATGAACACAGTTCTCAGATGGACTTAGATCTAGGACATTTAGAGAATTCTATATCTAGGCTGGAGATATAGATCGACTCCCTCTTTGAGGAAGTCCTACAGAATTGAAGGCCACTATACCTCCTTTTTATGTAAAAGGGGAAACTTTGCATGGCCTTAGGGAAATTTGCTGTTTCCATGTGAACCTATGGATAATTGGATAAATCTTTTCCATGGACAGAAAAAAACTCAAAGAAATGGAAAGAAAGGAGATATAGATCTGATGATTGGTATCAGTTTCTGCTTGTCTGGTACCCATGACTGTCAGCATCAGTGGACTATTACTTTTATGCTAGTGAGTCTACAGGTGTAACCTTGCATCCTCAACTGCATTGTCAACCACATCAGAAAATAAACGCAGTAAGGTACTTAGTAATTCCTTACTACGAATGATGTCCCCTTAGAAGAAGTCTAAAATTTGACTCATGAATATAGAACCTGTGGAGAATGTGACTGGGCAACACAGTTCAGAGGTTTCTCTATCATGCATTCTTGCTCAGTCCATTCAATTTTAACCAGAATTCGATCTCCTTGATAAAGAACCCCGCAGAAAATCATTCTATTCTATTGTAGGACCTAAGGTCAAGATGTCTGAGCTAGGTTATCTTAGCTTCTATTAAAGTGCCATCTTGTGCAGAACCCCTCCGGTTAACTCTTATCTTAGTTTCTGTTACACTGCTTGATTCTCTGAAGGCCCCATGTAGTTGCTGAGTGAAATGCCAGGATAAAGCTTTTACCTTTCAGAATCCTGTGATCTTGACACACAGGGCTATACGTAAGTCCTAAGTGTATAGTGTTGTCCCAGCCTTCTGGAATAAAGATTTTTCAGTTGGTTATAAACTGTGGCTGAATGGTCATCTTTTATGGGCTTCCTGTAACAATCTTAAATGTTATTTGCACAGAAAGAAAATTGAAAATATAAACAATTTTGGCCTAAATCTCAAAATAGTATTTGTTAAACAATATTATCTTATCAAAAATGTACCACTAATATTACTCAGCAAAATAACCACATTAGAATGAATCTTTTTATTTTTTAATGTTGACTACTGCAACAAAATATTAAAATACATTTTAATGTAATTTACATAAACCTACAGTAGACTGGATGTGTCCAGAATTTCACAACCTAAGATCTTACAATTCTTGATTTTGACCTTAGAAAACTCATGGTGCCTCAACTCCTGGGAAGCAGTCCTACTCTTTTAGATCGAATATCAAAGCTCTCAGTCTGACTCTGCATAGTTCTACTCAGTGACAAAAACCTGGGCTAGAGCTCAGTTTTATACTAGAGAATATATTTTTATGGTAAAACCATATAAAGTCAAAATGAAAATGAAAGCTGAGGAATTTGTTAATATTATGAAGAGTCAATCTCGAAGATTACATAAGTTAGGAAATAGCATCTAAGGGATTTTATTTTAAAAAAATCAGAATGTGAATTTTCTCCAGCAAACTCAAAAGTATCAGATTATGCACTTAATAAGTTTCCGTGCTTGAACTAAGTTGCCATAAAGGACAGTAGCATCAGCCTGAACTCTCTAGTCTCCATGATGATTGGATGCCCCTATATGATGGAATAAGTTACAACTTTAATGTACAAATAATGAGCCTCTATTAAAATAAAGGATATCATCAATCAAAGCACTGTAGTATAACCATAAACTTGTGACAACATAATAGCCACGAGGACACAAGCTTTATAAACTTATATGGGCAGTATCACTTCACAAAGAGACACTACTAAATATATCCCTGTGGAAATGAATTGTGAGTTTGATAAAGTTCTGGGATATTCAGTTAAGATAATAGCTAGGTTCTTCTTGTGATAGTTGCTAGTCAACTTTTAATCTCACTTAGTCTTGAACCTTGCTCCAGCTCAGACAAATATCTAATTGCATTTTATTCTGAGTCTTCCATGTGTCTAAAATACTATAGGAAAGAAAGGAAAAAGAAAGAGAGAGAATGCTTTAAGAAAACATGTATTCTCTCCTTAAAATAGGTTTAGTGTCTTCTCCCTCAGTGTTTGTACTTGCTAAATTCATTTAAACCCCTTTTCATTTAAACCATATTTGCTCTCTTTGCTCAGTTGTAAAACTATTTGATATTCATAACTTTGATTTGTAGATTTTATTATTTCCAGTAAAATTCCAACTTCAATTTAATAAAACTTTTAGGCAAAACAAGAAATGATTTAGTATGGTACTTATAAACCGTTCTCTACATTTTTAGAAATAAAAATGTGTAAGAGAACAGTAGAAATTAATGATACCTATTTAGCAGAAATTACATATCTACTGGTAAGCTCTTCTCTTCTATATGATGTCTCATATAAGTTTTACTTATTTGAAATCTATGATATACTGCCATGACAATGACCTCACGCTACAGCTATAATATTTTTTCTAAAGTCATTTGATGTAATGCCATGTTACACAGTATAAAAGGCATCAACGTAAGACTTCTAACCTATGCTCACTTTGGCAGCACACACACTAAAATTGGAATGATACAGAGAAGATTAGCATGCCCAAGAATGACACTCAAATTCACAAAGCAATTAAGTAGAATTTAATTCTTTTATAATTATAGTTTTTAATATGTCAATATGTACAAATACTGCTTAATTTTTTAAAAATATGAACATATTCAATTTGTAGAAATAAACCCCTTTAATCATCTTCCATTTATGAAAATCTGTACAGCTGATGTCACATTTTCAGGTAGGATATAAATAATTAAGTGACGTGTTATTTTAAGAGTTATTAAGGTGCTTTAGCTATTACATCAAATCACATCATTCAGTTTTAGAAACAGTTTATAATCTCAGATTGGACATTATTACAAAGAAAAAGTAAATATTCATTAACTAATAGCACAGTTGCCATGAAAAATACATATTAATTGCACCAGAAGATATTACAGAATACCCACAACAATGTTCAATATGAAAGTTATGGAGTTTTATTTAAAAAAATTAAATTCTTTCATATATTATAACATAACTAAGTTTACCCTCCCCCACTTATCCCTAGTCTTCCCCATCTCACCTCTACCCAAGATCCACCAGCCCCTGCAGCTCCCCTCAGAAAAGAGTAGACCTCTCAGGGATTTCAACCAAACATAGCACAATATATGACAATAATGCCAGGAATGTACCATCATATCATGGCTGGATAGAGTGACGCAGTAAGAGGAAATGGTTTCCATGAGGAGGCAAAAGAGTCAGACAGTCCTTGCTCCTGCTGTTGGGAGTCCCACAAGAACACAAAGCTATTCAGCCATATGTATGTGTAGAGGATTTTTTTTTGGGGGGGGGGGTTTGAGACAGGGTTTCCCTGTAGTTTCTAGAGCCTGTCCTGGAGCTAGCTCTTGTAGACCAGGCTGGCCTCGAACTCAGAGATCCGCCTGCCTCTGCCTCCTGAGAGCTGGGATTAAAGGCGTACGCCACTACCGCCCGGCCAAGGATTTTAAACCATATGACAAAGCAACCATATGAAGAAAATATGCCAATGCAAAACTTCTCAATAAAATTCTGGTAAACAGAATCCAAGAACATATTAAAAAATTATCCATTACAATCAAGTAGGCTTCTTCCCAGAGATGCAGGGCTGGTTCAACATACGCAAATCTATCAATGTAATCCATCATATAAATAAACTGAAGGAAAAAAACATATGATCATTCCATTAGATGCCGAAAAAGCATTGGACAAAATTCAATGCCCCTTTATGATAAAGGTTTTGGAGAGTTTAGGGATACAAGGATCATACCTAAATATAATGAAAGCAATACATAGCAAGCCAACAGCTAATATCAAATTAAATGGAGAGAAACTCAAAACCATTCCACTAAATTCAGGAACAAGACAAGGCTGTCCACTCTCACCATATCTCTTCAACATAGTTCTTGAAGTTCTAGCAATAGCAATAAGACAACATCAGGAGATCAAGGGGATTCGAATCGTAATGAAAGAAGCCAAACTTTCATTATTTGCAGATTATATGATAGTGTACATTAGTGACCCCCAAACCTCTACCAAAGAACTCCTACAGCTGATAAATACCTTCAGTGAAGTGGCAGGCTACAAGATCAACTCAAAAAAATCAGTAGCCCTCCTATATCCATAGGATAGAGAAGCAGAGAGGGAATTCAGAGAAACTTCACCTTTTACGATAGCCACAAGTAGCATAAGGTATCTTGGGGTAACTCTAGCCAAGGAAGTGAAAGATCTATTTGACAGGAACTTTAAGGCATTGAAGAAAGAAATTGAAGAGGACACCAGAAAATGGAAAGACCTCCCATGCTCTTGGATGGGTAGGATCAACATAGTAAAAATGGCAATTCTACCAAAGGCAATCTGTAAGTTCAATGCAATCCCCATTAAAATCACAACAAAATTCTTCACAGAACTTGAGAGAACAATAATCAACTTTATTTGGAAAAACAAAAAACCCAGGATAGCCAAAACTATCTTATACAATAAAGGAACTTCTGGAGGCATTACCATCCCTGACTTCAAAATCTATTACAGAGTTACAGTAATGAAAACAGCTTGGTACTCGCATAAAAACAGAGAAGTTGACCAATGGAATCGAATAGAAGACCCGGATATTAACACACAAACCTATGAACATCTGATTTTTGACAAAGGAGATAAAAGTATACAATGGAAGAAAGAAAGCATCTTCAACAAATGGTGCTGGCAGAACTGGTTGTCAACCTGTAGAAGAATGAAAATAGATCCATATCTATCACCATGCACAAAACTCAAGTCCAAATGGATTAAAGATCTCAATATCAATCTGAACATATTGAACATGATGGAAGAGAAAGTGGGATATAGTCTACAACATATGGGCAGAAGAGACCACTTCCTATGTATAACCCCAGCAGCCCAGACATTAAGGGCAACATTCCTCCTACAATGAACAATTTAAAAGTTCATTTCCTTTAAATAGCAATATGGTACATTTGACCAACAAAGATATTTTGAAATACAATTTTAAAGGGCAGATAAAATTCCTCAGCTGGTTAAGGCATTATCGTCAAGCCCAATGATGTGAATTTGATCCTACAACCCATATGAGAATGACTTGCTCATGCTGTCTTCCAACCTGAATGTTATCTCCATGACATGTGCAACTCCCCTACACACAATAAAAAATTTAAACATTTTAATAATAACAAATAAAATAAACTTCATCAGAAAAGAAAAAACAATACAATTGATATACACTTAATAAGATCAAAAATTCTATAACCAAAACCATGTGACATATAATTTTTTGCAAAAGCATTTTTTCTCAAAAGAACAATATTTTATTCAAAGCCATGTATTCCTACTCCTTTCTCTTTTTACCTGCCAATGACATTTCCACCAATTATAGCCTAATAGATAAGAAAGCAATTACACTAATTTTCAAAACACAAGAGGTCAAAACTAGATGGACATACTCTTTTAGAAGCCAAGTGGCTGTTAAGGCAAGTCATTGGAATTCTTTCTACTTTTTATAAATGCACATGCAATTCACTGTTTCTTTTACGCTCAACTTCAGGAATCAAAGAAGACATTTTATGTTGAAGTAGTTAAAAGAATTATGACAGTCTAAAATATAAAAAATTCATGTCCCAACTGAGGAAATAACTAGATAGGAACTAAGAAAAAGAAAATACAGATTCTGTTGGGCTGAAAAGACAATTTATTCAAAAATTTCTGAAGATTTATTTTTCTATAATTATAAATTTCAGAAAATTGGATATATTGTAAATTATAACTAAAATTAGCTAAAACTTATAATTAATAAAATTAAAGCATTATATGTTCAATAAAAGGTAATAAAATAATAGTTACTGAAAGAATATTAAGGAGGCATGACCTGATGTAAAGGTTAGGGAATTTTGTGAGAGGAAAAACAAACCCCAATAATAAGGGTTTGGAGCATACACATAAATTGCAGAAGATACTATAGAGCACCCACAGCTGCCAGCCCCTAAGAAATCCTTGCCAATGTTTTTTGCTATTACATAAAGACCTGAAATATTACTGTTTTAGGATATTCCCTAAACTATGTAAACTATCAAACAATCCCAGAGCAACCAAACTTCATATTTCACTTTGAAATATTAAAATTATCTATGTATCATTTATCTTTATTTTATTTTAGGTTACTTCTCTTGTATGGTCTTCTTCTAAGCTATATAATTTATAATTCCTAGAAATAGATCTGTTTGTGATGTTGAGCCACTAAGAATGACTACACGTCAGATGCATAATAATTTTATTTGATTATATGGTCTGTCTTTTGTCCTTTTAATTTTCTCAAAGAAAATGTATTTGTTTATTTTTGATTGTTTTATTTTGTGGCTATGAGTGTTCTTTAGGTACTTATGCATGCATGTATGTAGGTTATCTGCATGTCTGGTTCCTGCTGGGATCAGTAGAGGGCACCGGATTTCCTAGAATTTGGTGTTATGGAGAGTCATGAACCACCATGGAGGTCCGAGGAACAGTTCCTGAGACCTCGCCATAAAATAAAGGGGTTTCAACTGCAGAGCTAGCTCTCCAGCTCCTTACTTGGTCCTTGAAATACTTAATATTACTCTGTTTTACACAACCTTCAATAATATCCTGTAACCTTGAATAATTTATATTTGCTAATTTAATACATTATTTTTCTTTTTATTAACCATTTTTAGTGGAGGTGAGATTTAGTATTTGAGGAGCTATGTTTATTTTTCAAAATGTGCCAAATCTGAGAGAAGACAAGAAATCTAAGAGAAGCTATTGAAGCAATCTTATTGAGGGTACCAAGAAATTGTAAAAATTCTATAAAAATTTCTTTTCACAATTGTTTAAAGTGTTGAAGTCATAAAAGCTACGATATTATTTTACTTTCTAATAATAGCTGTTTTTAAAAGTTTTGAAGAATGTGGAGTACTTTTCTGGACAGCACTTATGATATCTTGGCATTCAATAATCCTAAAAATAATCACACACAATTAACTTATGCTTAATCGTTCTGAGAACAGATGGCAAAGTTAAACAGAATTTGCATATTTGGAATCAAAAAGGAGAATTGTGATTAAAAATTCATATGAAATTCTTTAACAGAATCTCTACATTTCTAGACTATAGCACAGATTCTAATCTTTCTTAATAATAAAAACCAGGATTCAGTCTATCAAGGGCTGAAAGCTGGAGGATCAGAGAAGCAGAGCAGCCAGCCACTACCTAGGCTCAGACGAAGGAGCCTATCCTGCCCTCAGACTGCTGCTTCATACTGTTGCCTCAGACTGAATCCACTTCTACCTAACCTCAGACTGCACTGCGCTCCTGTCTCTTCCCAATTTATATTTCTCTCTCCATCAAGCCATATCAGTCTTGTCTCTACCTCCCAAGTGCTGGAGTTTAAGGTGTGGGATACCAAAATATTGGGATTAAAGGTGTGAGCTACCAACGCCTGTCCCCTAGAGGCTTAGCTCTGCACTCTGATCTTCAGACAAACTTTATTTGTTAAAACACATGCAAACTATCACTACACCAGACAAAAAGAGATTATGTGAGTTCTTAATTTTTACTTTTTCAGTTTTACATTCATTCTCATATTAAGAAGCTGAATATTTCACTTTGTGCGTGTTATAGTCATATAATTATCAGGTCATTTATTTTACTTTATTTTTTTGCACTCTGTCCTGGTCTGCATTTTAGTGTACATGGTTATAGATGGCAAGTGTTTGATATGCATGCTGTTGGGGAAGCTGACCAATCCCTTGTCTGAGGGGCATGACCCCTCCGGGGCACAAAATACCTTTAAAAGACCCATGTTTTGGTTGTTTGCTCTCTTGGTTCCCTGCTCTTCGCTGGAACTCTGTAAGTTTCAGCTGGAGCTCTGTAAGTTTCTCTTATTTTCCTCTTTTATTAAAGCTAAACATTTTATATAAGGCTAGTTTGGTTATTTCCAATTGCTGACCGACCACGCCCACTACAACTTGCAGATAGTAAATTCCTTATTGATGGGTATGAATAAAAAAGCCATCAACCCATTTTTTGAAGAAAAAGCAATCAACTGTTTTGACTTAATGACTTATTTACAGCATACCAGCCCATTTATGACCTAAGTACGATATAAACTCTTATTTTAAAAACACTACCAAACTATTGTGTTTATGTGTGGTGAGAAGATTAAGTGTTTAACTCACTTGAATCTCAGATAACAAAAAGATATTTACATACAAGAATCATGATAAAGACTGAATGAGTGGTATTATGAAAATACACATGCAAACTGTTGTGTATGTAACAGCAATTTATGGACAAGGAGTCATGAATTTGAAAGAGATTGAAGAAGGGGATATGGTTAAAAAGATATCAACTATATCTCCTCTATTTTCTATCCCTGAATATCTATATCAGATGGGAAGGTTATTGTGGATGGGTTGAGTAAACTATCTTGGATTAATGAGAAGGCTCAATATTTTCATAAGAGGCTTTGAAATGTAAGAGGAAGGCAAGAAAGCCTGGAAGTGAGCCATAAGCCAATCTCCAGGGGATGTACAGAGCTTGTAAAAGTTTGTAAAGTGTCAGCAAAGAGACACTCTCTACCTCTATAACTCCTGGTGAAGAATGAATGTAACTTTGTTCCCATAGTTATTACAGTGCAGTGGAGACAATTTCAGGATTTTAACTGCATAATTATAAGGTAATGTTGCTGTTTTATAAAGCTACTGAATTAATGGTTAATGTGACAATATGCCTAGAAAGCAGATATATCTCCTGTTTCTCCTAATATTACTTTCTCTCCTCATATAACTTTCATGCTTTTTATGTTATATATTTTACCTCAGCACAATCAACAAACCTGTTATAGGTTATATGTCTTAACCATGTGCCTATTTCCTATAAAAGCTTTCTAAGACCTTTAACTTCTTCTGTGAATTAATATTTGCAACAAGTATTGTTGAATCATAACATTATTCTTAAAAATATCATGAAAATTCAATACATGGATTGATTTTAATTCAAAATTTTAATTATTTGTGAGTCTATATTTTCTTTTCATGAATCAATATAATAAAACATTTACTTCATAGTCTTTTCAGGTTTTATTGAAAAATGTCTGTTATGCAATATAATCTGATCCATGCTTTTTTCTCCCCTAAATCCTTTCAGCCCTCCTCACCTCCTTATACACAGAACCCTAAGTGTATTCTTTCTTTCTTTATAAAACAATAATAAAAATAACAAAATGATATGTGTATGTAAGAACAAGCAAGTGGTTTTCTCATGATCACAGAGCTATCTATCACACTTTGAAGACTTAAAGTCAGATAATTCTGGCTTCAAATTCTTTGTTATGTTGTTACTCCTGTTGGTACACAAATTCAAATAAAATACTAACTCCACATGACAGAGACAAAGTTTAGTATTACAGAAAGGTCAATAGATTAAACTTAGATACAAACTGAGTTCTTTCTTGGGTTTGGAAATCATATTTTGAATACTGATGAATTTAGAGATTGTCAATCTCAGAAGCACACTGTCAAGTTCTTGCTCCAATGTCTCTAAAATTTGAAGTTTCTCTCCTTTTCTGCATAAGGGCCATATAAATGCTAGCCATATTAGTGAAGGACATTCCTAATATCTCTTTCTATTCTATCAACGCAGAATGAAGAACCTCACCAATATGTGATAATTTAAGTATATTTGTATATGTGTGTGTGTGTCTGTGTACACATACATATACTTAACATAGATAAACAGACAGACAGACAGAGAGGAGAGATAGAAACACTTTCAGTATGCAACTGGGTGGTTTAAACAAGTATCTGGTATATTTTTAGTGTGTCTGACTAATGTTTCTTATTGCTGGATATATATAAACAATTTTAAATTAATCATGAACAAAATATAGAATAGTATACCCTCTACCCTCATAAGAATACATTTTCTATCTTTTAACTGGGTGGCTAAAACAAGTACCTTTAGCTTGAGTCTGACTAATGTTTTTTATTGTTGGAAGAATGATGATGGTGCACAGTTGAAGGTAAAAAGTGTACCCTTCCATCTCCTCTTCTTTTTAGATTTTTATAAATACAGAGTCTGCCTATATGACCTGGCTTTCCTCAGAGTCATTCACTGTGTGCTCAAAACTGACACCAAATATGTTATACTCCTGATTCAGTCTCCCATGTACTGACATTACAGGTATTTATCATAAACACAGCTCATTTTTTTCCCTTCAAAACTTTCCTTAAACCCTTTCTTTTATGAAAGAGAAACTGTATTTTTAAAAGTAAAAGCATACAAAATGCTGGAAAGTAAGAAAGAAAGAAGGTGAAAAAAAGGAAGAGATTGTCCCCATAAAATTCTCTTAGACTAAAATTTAAAAGATTTGGTTATGATAAGATAGATAAGATATATAGGTAATTTAAATAATAAAACAGATAAAAGACATAAAATGTATATAATTTATACACACCAGATTATAGAATAGAATAAATTTTAGAGATATGCAAGTCATTCTATGTTGGGCTGTTTCAAATTTTAAACAAGCTATAGAAGGAAACATGAGGTGGGACTACACATTTCTATAAGTGATATATAACTCATAGAACCAATGAAATGCACCATAGATAAAATATTGTAAAAGAAAAAAGAATTACAAATTTAATAGAAATTTTATAACCTTTTTTAAATATTAAAACTATTCTTTCATGTTATATTAAAGGTTCTATTCATAAAACCAATTATACACACACACACATATTTATATATACTAAGAACTTTTATTTATAAATATCAAGAGCATACTTCCTTAAATGAATGAAACAATACAACTTTTACAAATTATTTATTATGCAACTTACAATTCAAAACATAATTAGCTCAAAATTGGTATCTTAAAAGGTGCTCATATATATTACTATGTCTGTGTCATAGTTCTCACATGCTGAGCACACTAACTTGAGCCACTCAGGTTTCCTCTTTGGTGTGCCTTGGTGCAGGTCTTCACTTATGTGTGCACCAGATAAACATCTGTCTGCTTTTGTTTTGTATATTTTAATTCTGCAAGTCAAGAAATTGCAGTCACTCTGGACATATGTACTACTGTTTTTCTCTCCTGTACAACTCTGAAATAAAACAAAAGAAGTTGGAGCAGAAAAATTTAAAGCAACTTAAAAGGTAGAGAAGAGTCAAGCTGTCGGTCTCATTTTACCTTGATCCTTTCTTTCTTCCTTACACTGCTTTTTCATTTAATAACCTCTGATATGATCAAAGTTTTGTCTTTGAAAGAGTCAAAGTAGGAGTAATTGATAGCTACAACATACTCTGCAATTCTCCTTTTCAATTATAGCTTTAACTAAAAAGTTAAAAACTGTATTTATCAATTGTCATTAATGTATGCAGTGTAATGGGTTTATAATACTAAAATACTTAGCTAATATTGCTTGTTGATATGAAGATGATTTATGTACAAAAGTAGCAAAGTATGAAAAAAATCAATAGAACAGAACAATCAAATAAACTTTATAAAAAAGAACAGCCTGTTGTTTTCAAACTGCTTCTTTCAGTTCTGTTAATAATCTTTGCCTGAAGTATAAATATTGAGTGGAAAATCATTATGTTAAAACATATTACCCATTATTCATATGCAATAACAGTAAGTGTTATAATCAACCAAAAAGGCCTTCTTGTGTGTGTTTTGTGTGTGTGTGTGTGACTATTATCATATAGCAAATAAGTCATTATGTTAGAATTAAATTAGAAAACACTTCAAAAATTGACAATATTTTTCAATAAACTTAATTAATGTGATTATAAAATTGGGTACATAGTAGATCTATTATACATGGTATCCTCAAATCCACATATTGAAATCTCAACTTCTCATTATGATCTTGTAATATTTGAATGTGGTTGTTGGCAAGAACTTAGGTAAGATAAAAAATAAGCATGGGACTCTCAGTCTATAATCACGACCTTTAGTAGAACATATACAATCTTTCTTTCTGTATAGTGTTGTATAATTTCTGGACACAGAAATTGTATCAGCAGAAAGCAGTCATTCTGGGAAGATCTTGTGAGGAAAGTGAGGAGAAAATATTCTCCTATTTATTGTTTTAGCCTTACAAGTGTTCTATTTAGAGCTTCTCCTACCAACATATTTTTCATGTGTTGAAGAACACTATTTAGACTGCTAGGGTTATAAGAAATATATGGGGGGACCATATGTGGTGTAGAGAGGCAAAAGAGAAATATTTCACCAAAGGAAATGTACATATTTTTCATATTTTTTTCTCATTTCTATGCCATCATCAAACAATGCAGAGAAACCAGAAAATTGCCACATGTAATTTAAAATAACAAAACAAAATAGTTTCTAACATAAGGGTAATGTTAACCCTTTGAGATCAAGAACTGTTTCTCAATGATATTTTGTACTTTGAGAAAGAAAAAGAATCACTATGCTATAAAAAAGTTGTGAAAAGTTCAAGTAGCTTCACTGGAATAAAAATCTAGTGACTAAATGGGAAAGACCAATTCCTGTTTTATAAGAATATACAGCGTAGCAAATACTAAGAGTTTGGCAAGACAAGAAGGTGCCTCTGTTTCTGTTCCCTACAGAACAAAAATATTTATTTTAGAAGGTATTGCAGTTTTATGCAAAAATAATACTTAAAAATATATTCCTATTGAGGCAGAGGTGGTCAAAGAAGTTGGGAGTTCGAGGGTGAAATGAAGGCAAAAGATGACTCTGTCCCCACCCTGAATTCTGGATGCATGACAGAATTTTGAAGGGGATGGTGCAATCGCTGTTTCATTCTTTTTCTTTTGTTTTGTTTTAATTTATTTATTTATTAAAAATTTCCACCTCTTCCCCTCCTCCCATTTCCCTCCCACTCCTCCCACTCCCTGTCCCCTCCCTCTCCATTCCTAAGAGAAGTCAGGGTGCCCTGCCCTGCGGGAAGTCCAAGGTGCTCCCCCCTCCATCTAGGTCTAGGTGCATCCAAACAGAATAGGTTCCCAAAAAGCCAGTCCATGCAATAGAATCAAAACACAGTGCCATTATCATTGGCTTCTCAGTCAACCATCATTGTCAGCCACATTCAGAAAGTCCGGTTTGATCACATGCTCGTTCAGTCCCAGTCCAGCTGGCCTTTGTGAGCTTCCATTAGATCTGTACCACAGTCTCCATGGGTGGACGCACCCTTCGCGGTCCTGACTTTTTTGCTCATGTTCTCCCTCCTTCTGCTCTTCATCTGGACCTTGGGAGCTCAGTCCAGTGCTCCAGTGTGGGTCTCTGTCTCTATCTCCATCCATCGCCAGATGAAGGTTCTTTGGTGATAAGCAAGATATTCATCAGTGTGGGTATGGGATAAGGTCAGTTCAGGCACCCTCTCCTCAGCTGCCCAAGGACCTAGCTGGGGACATTTCCTTGGACACCTGGGAACCTCTCTAGAGCCACGTTTCTTGGCAACCCTAAATGTTCCCTTAATTAATATCTTCTTCCCTGCTCCCATATCTACCCTTCCTCCATCTCAACCATCCCATTCTCCCAACCTCTCCCCAGTCCTCCCATTATCCCTTCTCTCTCCCCATCTCCCCTTCCCTCCAACCCACCCCCACCCCTGTGCTCCCAACTTTTGCCGGGCGATTTTGTCTACTTCCAATATCCAGGAGGATAAATATATGTTTTTCTTTGGGTTCACCTTCTTATTTAGCTTCTTCTGGATCATGAATTATAGGCTCAATGTCCTTTGTTTATGGCTAAAATCCACTTATGAGTGAGAACATGCCATATTCATCATTTTGGGTCTGGGTTATCTCACTCAGTAAAGTGTTTTCTATTTCCATCCATTTGCATGCCAAATTCAATATGTCACTGTCTTTTTACCTCTGAGTAGAACTCTAAAGTGTATATGTGCCACTTGAAATCACTTGAAAAATGAGTGAGCATAAATTTTAATCTCAAGAAGAAGGAGATAAGATAAATAATTCCTACTGATTAAAAAAAAAATCTCCACACTAAGAAGCTATGTTGTCCAGTGTTGCCATTTTTAGATACACTCAGGCTATTCACCACCTTCAAAAATTTTAAGTCACTTAGAGATAAATATCAGTAGCACAATTGTTGCTGCAATTTTAGTCAATGCTCTTGTCATTGTATTAGAAAAGTTGGAGAAAGGGTATCATCAGTTGGATTTTACTTGTATCTGATGTTCTACATATTTGCATTATTTTTTAATTACTTATTCTAATTTGGGAGACTGTAATATAGTTACATCATTTTCTCCATCTCTTTACTACTTCCAGATTCCCATATATCTTCATTTGCTTTCTTTGAAATCCTTGAATTTTTTCATTAACTGTAATTATATACATATATAAATAGGCATTATATTTTCCTAAGTACATAAATGCACCCCGCTCAGTATGCATAATCTTGCTTGTATGTACGTTCTCTGGGATTACCTTTGGTTATTGAATACTAGTTGTTGTGTTCTTTCCTGGGAAAGAAATATTCTTTTTCTATCAGTATTTCTTAGTAACTTGTATTTCTTGGTGTACAGTTGTGAGCTCTCAGTTTTCCCCCATCTACTTTGGCAAGTCTTATCAGAATAAGACTTTTACACTCGTGTTTGGACAGTTGTTTTGGTGAGACTTTGTGGCTGTAGCATTTGATATTACTTCAAAATAAAGTCTCACAGGAAATTCCATGATCCTCATCCTCTTATAATTTTTCCACCCCTACTTTGCAATGTTCCTTTAATGTTAGGTGATTGAGAGATTTGTAAACATATCCATTGGATTTATGCTCCAAAATTTTGCATTTTTGTCAGTTGTAATTTTCTGTAATGGTCCCTGTCTATTGCAAAGAGATATTTCCTTGATGAGGGGCAAGAACTATGCTTATTTGTATAATTACAATTATATAGGTTATATTTATGGGTGATGCTAGTTTAATGAAATGCCTCTAGGTTCTCCTCCAAGATCCTTGATTTTGTTAACACTGATGGTTGGTTAGTTAGTTTATCAGGCATGATTTGTCTGTTGTTGAGCTTATGAACACATAAGCCTACAAAGAGAATTTTGGTTGCTGTCATAGTCATGGTTTGATCACAGCATGGTGATCAAATTTTTATGGTTTGATCATGATCACAGCAGCTCCTATAAAGGAAACCAGTCAATTGGAACTGGCTTATAGTTCAGAGGTTTAGTTCATCGGCATCATGGCAGGAAGCACAGTAGTCATGCAGGGAGACACGGTGTAGAAGAGAAAGCTGGGACTTCTAAATCAGAATCTATATGCATTAGGAGAAGAGCTTTCCACTGGTATAGGCTTGGGCTTCTAAATCTCCAAAGTGCACCATCAGTGACATAATTTCTCCAACAAGGCCACACCACTGAAAGATGCCCATTTGAGCCTATTGAGACCATTTTCACTCAAGCCAACACAGTTTCTGCCAAAGTATGAGTCTCACCACTAAACCTTTAGAATTACCTTGCCTGATGGTTGTTTCTGTGACTCCCAGACAACATAGCTGTAGAGCACTGTTGGTTGTTTGCCTCTTTGGTAACTGTGAATGGTTCCTTCATGTTCCATGAAAGCAAAAATTTTCTGTAAATCCTGTACTGCATGTTGCGACCTACATATAATAAAAAGCTAAGCACATAATTTACCACAGATGCCATGCTTCAATAGATTTAAGGCACAGAAATTTCTGTATCTTAATGAGTGACTCTTTACAGTCATATCATACATCAAAGCACAAATCTTAGACAAAGCCTTGGGAAATGACATAATTCATAATTCATAGACGTTTGGTATTTGACTGCATAATAGTACAATACAGAGAATAAGAGACACCAGAAATATGTGTACTACACTCTAACATGTCAGATAAATGTAGACCTAGACTGAAAAGTGTCAAAGTTATCAATTGCTATTTAACTTTGTGATTAGAACAGTTTTGTTTTACTGAGAAAAGATACTGTCTCACAACCCATGTTAGCCTTCTACTTGATCTTACTGCTTCAATCTCTGTAGTGCTCAGAATATAAGTGTGTGCTACTGCTGTGGGAGCTCCTTCTGCTCCTTCGGCCAATAGCCTTTAAGATACCAGTCTTATGCTACTATACCTGGCCCATTATTAACATTTAAGACTATTTTTCTATAACAGAAACTGGAAACAACCTAAATGCCCCTCGACCGAAGATAGATAAGGAAAATGTGGTATATTTACACAATGGAGTACTACACAGCAAAAAAAAATGACATTTTGAGTTTTGCAGGCAAATGGATAGAGTTAGAAAACATCATTTTGAGTGAGGTAACCTAGATACTGAATGACAATTATCACATGGACTCACTCATAAGTGGTTTTAAAACATAAAGCAGAGAAAACCCGCCCACAAATCACAATCTCAGAGAACCTAGACAATGAGGACCCTAAGAAAGTTATACATAGATCTAATATACATGGGAAGTAGACAAGATCTCTGAGTAAACTGGGAGCATGCAGCCCTTGGGAAAGGGTTCAATGGAAAGGGAGAGGCAAGGAGGGGGCAGAGAAAAATGTAGAACTCAATATATGTATATATTGATCTATCTATCTATCTATCTATCTATCTATCTATCTATCTATCTATCATCATCTATCTATCTATCATCTATCTAAAGAATTTCATGATTATGAGGCAAAATACAGTACATTTGGTAGTATATTTGTTAATACTTTTCAAGGACTGGAACAATGCTATCACAATAACCAGTAGCTTCAAAAAGAAAGGTGACAGGAATTCTAATTATCAGCTTAACTCAATTAGCATCTATTGTTTGCATCTAGATTTATCATTGCTTCAAAAAACATTGTAAAAAGTCAGTGCTTGTTTTACTATCTTAGAGACTTGTTATACTGCCCAATCTTTTAACACATGTTAGATAGAAAGAAGCAATACTGTCATTCCAGCTGAAAATGGATATTTAAAAAATATTATTAGTATTCTGACAAAATTTTATTGAATAAAAGTTCTTTGCTACTTTACATTTGATTTAAAGTTTATTTTAAAATAAAGTTGACTATTTTGGTTTAATCTGTCTGTTAGATCACAGATGAACAAGCTGGATTTAGAGGCAGTCTTCCTTTGTTGAGTGAAATATATGAAATGTATTTTTTTTTTTAGATTTGGATGCTTACAATCTATGAATACCTATAAGGGTGTTATAAATGTAGGCAAACACTAGTTCTCCATAAAATTTTAAGATCTGGAAGGTATTTTATGATACTTTCCAGTAATTCCAAAGCTTATTGTTTGTAGTTCCTGATTGTGCTTGTCTACTCTCACCACCGAGGGTACATGAAGTTTAACGTCAGCAAGAACAGATCAAGAGAATGAGATGTGACTCTACTTAAAACAATGGCAGGGTTATTTTGACTACTGAAAATGTTCCAATGATAGGTTCTATCATGGGTCTTCAAAATATTTTTAAAAGCGACATTCATTGCTATGAAGAAGCATATATATTTTGGAGTATCTGCCCTCAAATATTATTAATCAAAATCTTTGCGACAACAGTTCTGTTTTTCAAATATCTATAAATTATTGAAATACTTTCAGAAGGAGTTCTTAGTAATAATTACTGCTGAAAACTTTCCAGAAATTTTATCATATTACCTTTAGGATAAGGCCCGTACCAAATAACTAGAGAGAGTCCATTCATTTTTCCATGTAGTAAATTTCGTCTGTAGTTTTAAAATGGTTTTCCTCATTTTATTCTGCTCTCTGTAGTGATGACCTGCAGGGCAGGCCTGCTTCTCATCCTGCTCAGATCCCACATGGCTAGCTTTACACCCGAAATAACAACACACAAATTGTATTCTTTTAAACACTGCTTGACCCATTAGCTCTAGCCTCTTGATTAATCCATATTTAGTAATCTGTGTAACACCATGAGTGGTGTCTTACCAGGAAAGATTCAGCATCTCTGACCTGGTGGCTGGCTCCATAGCGTCTGCCCCAGAGAGGAGAGGGATGGCAACTGTCTGAGCCATCTACCTTACTTCCTTCTTCCTGTTATGTCCACCCACCTAAGGGCTGGCTTATTAAATGGGCGAAGGCAATTTCTTTATTAACAAATGAAATCAACACAAACAGAAGACTCTCCCACATCAGCTCTTAAATTTGTACACAAAGATACTCATTATGCAACTATGTTTACATTAAATGTAGATTATGGGTTTTGTAATCTCATCAAGTTGTGCAACATTAATACAAATTAACAATTAAGGTTTAATTGGATGAAGAATGGTGGAGGGGAGCAATAAAAGAGATCTAGTGATAGTGGGAGCCATTACGGGATTAGGGAGAAATTAGGGAGAAATCTGGAGCTAGGAAAATTCCCAGAAATCTACAAGGATGACCCCAGCTAAGACTCCAAGCAATAGTGGAGAAGGTGCCTGAACAGTCCTTTACTTATAATCAGATTAGTGATTACCATAATTATCATCATGCAACCTATATACAGTAACTGATGGAAGCAGATGCACTGATTTATAGCCAAACACTGGGCTAATCTCCTGGAATTCAGTTGAAGAGAGGAAGGAGGGTTCATATGAGCAAGGAGACTCAAGATCATGATAGGAAAAACCACAGAGAAAGTTAATCCAAGCTAGTGGGAGCTTCAGGACTCTTGACTGATAGCAGGAGAACCTGCATGGGACCCAGCTAGGTCCTATGACTATGGGTGACAGTTATGTGGATTGACCTTTTAGGGGTGCAGGTTTCAGTGGGACCAGAACTTATCCTGAGTGCATGAACTGGCTTTTTGCAGCCCATTTCCTATGGTAGGATACCTTGGTGATTCTTGATACAAGGGGGGGGGGGAGTCTTGGTTTTGCCTCAACTTGGTATACCAGACTTTGTTGACTCCCCAATGGAGGCCTTATCCCCTCTCAGCAGTGAATGGGGGTGAGAAAAAGGGAAAGTGGGGAGGCAGGAGAATAGGAGGGATGAGAAACTGGAGTTGGTATGCAAAAAAAAAAATTCAAAAAATGAAAAAAATCATTAATTTCATTTAAATTGTTCTACAACATTGCAACATGCAAAAAGATATTAAGGGTAGAATAATGAGTCATAAGTATCAACCAAAGTATGCCTTCCCTTCTGAAATCTGAAATTCAACTGGCTTCATCTTCCCACATACAACTAATGAATTAGTTTAATTATTGATGCTAACATGACATATGTTTGTTTTTATGATGTTTTACTTGTGTTATCTTGTTATTTGTATATTTCCTTGTAAAACTTTGAAAATTTTTCAGAATCAAACTAATGAAGCACTAGTCAGCTCCTTAATCTAGTAGTTGCATCTTTAAAGATTCAGACATTTGCATGTTCAAAGGAGTCAGAAAATTCCCTTGACATAACTAAATTGGATAGACTCTTTTTCTTGTCATTATTCCTTAAATCATATTGTGGAATCTTGCTGATTATATACTGTGACAAAACTGAATTAAATTTGTGCAACCAATTCTACTTAATGGAAAAGAAATACGTAATTGATCTAGGAAGACAGTGTGTACTTTGCATAACTCAGGAATCCCAAAAACACCATCTTTCAGTATATTTTGATCCTTCATGGTATATATATATATATATATATATATATATATATATATATATGTATATATATATATACATGTGTGTGTATGTATGTATATATATATATAATATTTTTATGTATGTTCAAACATTTTTCATATACAGAAATTTTGTTCTATATGTAAATTTTAGAGATACCTTGGTATATTATGGACTCTGATTTGCCTTTCCTCCGTTCAATTTGCCACAGTGAAACACTGCTAATCAAATATACTCATTTCCTTTCGAATGTTTACTGATGTTTTTCTTCCTAGTAATCTGATACTTCTCCTTTGCTCTACCAGAATGATAGTAAAGTTTAGAAGCCTACTTTCACATTGTGTCTGCTCATAATTTATCAACTGCCACAGTCTAATGCCCTAACAATTTCTCCAGGTGTCTGGGGGCCTGTTTGGACATCTATTACAAAGGAGAAAATGTCAATAACCAGGTGTTCTCCTGTCACAGTGGTTACTGCCATTCCCCAGTCTTATAGTCCCCATTACACTACAGAGGTTGTTCTAAAAAGTAACTCAGAGGTAAGAGGCCCTGCCAAGCTCCACATCGACTGTCTCACAGTAGTGATTAAATGTTAGAAAAAGCATCAAGAAATTGTCAAAACTGGTAAAGAAAATTTGAAAGAAATGGAGAAAATTAAACATGCATATTTTAGTTGAAAATTCTAAGAACTGACTTAACTATACATTTTTTCTTTTCTTCCTGCTGTCCAGACATAGAGATAAACATAATACTTTTTCCTCTGAAACTCTCCCTCACAAAACAGCTACCATTTTTTTCTTGAAACTATGCTTTAGTTGAAATAAAAGCATGATCTAAGTGCATTTGGTCAATATCACACAGGTTGTTAAGCAGTTAATTCAGTGATGCTAAGGTACAACTGTCTCTGAACCCCCTTTTGAAAGTTGGTAATTACATTTTGCAAGGTAACCTTTAATTTTAACATTATAAAATAAGGTCATAGCAAGTCATAAGCATAATTCAGGTTTGCATGGAAAAATATTGTTCTAGCAAAAATACTACTTTTACTATTGCCCATAATTAACCCCAGCTGCTAACTTTTCCAACACCTTTGTACAGAAACGAGTATAAAACCATTTCAGATAGTCTTAGCTCACTACATCATTTAATTGCAAAACCTTGTACTAAAAGAGGCTCAAAAAAGTAATTTGTTAAGCTGATGCATTTATATGCTTATAAGGTATAGCATAAAACAGTCGTGCAGCATTGAACCTTGAATGTTCCCTGCTTAGAAACATTTTTCAGGCTTAGATATATGTCACTAAACAGAAGAAAGTTAAGAATATAAGAAAAACTAGAAAGATTAAGGTTTCAGAAGAATAGCAGCTTCAAGAAAGCTAGCCAAATCTGTAATTAGCGGTGTGTCCATTGTGCCCCAGCCATTGTTGGCATATCTTGTTTTGACGACTTAAGGACAAAAGCTCCTTTAATTTTTTTTTTTTTTTTTTGCTTCTGTTTCAGGAACAAAGAAGAGTAGTACTGACTCACATGCTGAGTTTTCAGAGGGTGAGGACTGAATGCATTTCAGGGAGGAAAGGAAGAGGGAAAAGCAGAGCAAAGCGGAATGCAAAGCTATTTTCTGGAGATTAAATATTCTCAAGTATTCATTTACCAGGTTCATTTGAATGTCTTCATTAATTTTAAGGAAATTATTTGTCTCTATAGAGCAGATATCATGCTGGATTCCAATAGAACAAATTCTATATAAGAAAAAGTGATGAAAGAAGAAATGGAATCAAATGGAGGTGTTCCATATAAACAGTCGATGAAAAATAAAGAGATATGTATAAGCTGTCATATCTGATGACTTTAACATAATTTTATTCTGTGGACAAAAGTTCTGAGCTACACCTTTTACCTCACATAAATTTTGTGAAAATTGTTATTATATAAGTATTTTTAGTAAATTGTCCACTTAGAGACCTTGATCTGGCCATTTTTCTTCAGGAGCAAGCTATCCAGTGCTAAAGAGATGAATATATTAATAGCGCTTGTTTAGCTTGAGAGATAAGAGATATTAAGCAAAGGTTGCTCTTTTCATCCTAATCAAGGGGCAGGATTAGGGCATAGTGCAGTGACAAAGAAAATAGGCCCTGAAGCCTTCCTCATAGATTTAGTAATTTTAAATTTTCTTACTTGTTTTTTAATTATTTATTCTTTGAGAGTTGTGAGGTTTTTTTTCTTTATTTTTTTATAAAAAATTTCCATCTCCTCCCCTCCTCCTCCCCCTTCCCTCCCCTCCCTTCCACCCATACCCCCACTCCCTCCCTCTCCAAGCCAAAGAGCCATCAGGGTTCCCTTCACTATGTTAAGTCCAAGGTCCTCCCAGCTCCCCCTAAGTCCAGGAAGGTGGGCAACCAAACTGACAATGCTCACAGTGAGCCTGTCCATGCTGTAGAGTTCAAGCTCATCGCCGTTGTCCTTGGTTTCTCAGTCAGCCTCCACCGTCAGCCACATTCAGAGAGTCCGGTTTGGTCCCCTGTTCCATCAATCCCATTCCAACTGGACTTGGTGGTCTCCCGTTAGATCTGTCCCACCGTCTCAATGGGTAAACACACTCCTCACGGTCCTGACTTCCTTGCTCATGATCTCCCTCCTTTTGCTCCTCATCAGGACTTTGGGAGCTCAGTCTGGTGCTCTGATGTGGGGCTCTGTCATTTTCTCCATCCAATGCCAGGTGAAGGTTCTATGGTGATATGCAAGATATTCATGAGTATGGCAATAGCATCTGGACATTTCTGGCACCCTCTCCTCAGCTGCCCAAGGAACGGAAACAGTGCAAGACTTGAAAACTGAAATGGAGGCAAGGAAGAAAACACAAACCGAGGGCCAGCTGGATATGGAAAATCTATGTAAATGAACAGAGACTACAGAAACAAGCATAACCAACAGAATACAAGAGATAGAAGAAAGAATCTCAGATTCTGAAGATACCATAGAGAAAATAAATGCACTAATCAAAGAAAACAGCAAATCCAACAAATTCTAATCACAAATCATTCAGGAAATTTGGGGCACAATAAAAAGACCAAACCTAAGAATAATAGGCGTACAAGAATGAGAAGAATTACAGCTCAATGGTTCAGGAAATATATTTAATAAAATTATAGAAGAAAACTTCCCAAACCTAAAGAAAGATATTCCTATTAAGGTTCAAGAAGCTTACAGAACACCAAATAGACTGGATCAAAAAAAAAAATCATCCCCTCGCCATATTATAATCAAAAAACAAAACATACAGAATAAAGAAAGAATATTAAGAGCTGCAAAGGAAAAAGGTCAAGTAACTGATAAAGGGAAACCTATCAGACTAACACCTGACTTCTCTATGGAAACCATGAAAGCCAGAAAGTCCTGGATAGATGTTTTGCAGAAACTAAGAGACCATGGATGCAAGCCCAGATTACTATACCCAGCTAAGCTTTCATTCACTATAAATGGAGAAAACAAAATATTCCAAGATAAAAACAAATTTAAACAATACGTAGCCACAAATCCAGCCTTACAGAAAGTAATAGAAGGAAATTCACAAACAAAGGAGTCCAGCATTGCCCAAAATAACTCAGACATCTAGCGAGCCTTCACCAGCACATCTCAAAGAAAGGAAACACACAATCTCTATTACCAAACAAAAAATGACAACCGGAATTAACATCCACTGGTCATTAATATCACTTAATATCAATGGGCTCAATTCACCTATAAAAAGGCACAGGCTAAGAGATTGGATATGAAAACAGGATCCAACATTCTGCTGTTTACAAGAAATACACCTCAACCACAAAGACAGACATTTACTCAGAGTTAAGGGTTGGGAAAAGGTTTATCAAGCAAATGGACCTAAGAAACAAGCCAGTGTGGCCATACTAATTTCTAACAAAGTTGACTTCAAACTAAAATCAATCAGAAGAGATGGAAAGGGACACTTTATACTCATTACAGGAAAAACCCATCAGAAAGAAGTCTCAATCCTGAATATCTATGCCCCAATACAAAAGCACCCACTTATGTAAGAGAGTTGTGAATTTTTTTACAATGTATTTTGATCATAATCACCCCCTCTCCAATTATTCCTAAACCACCTTTCTTCTTTACCTGTGGTGAAAGATATGGTGTCCTTATGGTGTGTGCTGTTCCACTAGAGCATGACCCACTCATTAGAGGCCAAATGACAGAAAGCTGTGTCTATCCCATGATCTAAAAGCTGTTATTTGGCTGCTAAGCTGTTGGTGAGACTTCATGTCCAACTCCCCACTCTATGCTGGGATCTGTTTGGGGGCTTTCACAGATTTCGTGTATGCTCTCCAATCCTTGTGAGCACACATGTGCTCTTTTGTGTCCAGAAGATTATTCCTTTGTCTCTGGCTCTAAAACTCTTCCTTCAGTGATTCCAGAGGCTTGGGGTTTATTGTGTGCAATGCATAAGTCTATTTCACAGCTGACATTTTGTTCATCTTTTATTCTCTGCACTTTCTCTGTGCTAATGATTGTCTGCTGCAAATAGAACTTCTCAACTGAAGGTTGTGAAACACACTGATCAAAGGATTAAAGGATTGATGTTTTTGTTGCAAACTCTTCATTGCTGTCTAGAATTCTGATAAAGTTGGTTCTTACTATTTTGGTCTTCAGTGATTTTTCCTGTGGGCAGGATTTAACCCATGACCTGCCAAGTTTTCCACTTTCAGAGTTACTACCTACTCCACTGCTTTTAAGTCATAGAACTATTCCCAGTTATCCTTTTTGCTCATATTCCATCAGTTGGATCCTGCGATCTTCTGTTCCTGTAACCATGACTATTAATCAATGAAATTCGTAGTTGGTTATATATTTATTTCAAATTCCATCTGATAATGAGAGCCAATATCTTGCAAATACCTTTCAGTTATATAAAATTAAGATCCTTATAATTTTGTATTCACAATCTATATTTCTTTTGTAATATTATAGCTCATATCTAGTCATCCATCCTTGAGAGAATGGTACAGTAAGTGTACTTTTGAAAATTTTCTTTTAAAATATTAAAGAACAAAATACATTAATTTAAAAAAATTTAATCAGAGAAACTGACAACTTTTATAGTGCCTCTGAATATATTCAGAACCTTGAGTCATTTAAGGTTGAATTTGAAATTCAGTGTTTTATGCTATCATGCTGATACACCAGGAAGAACACAGAGTGTCACAAAAGGTGAGAGATAGTATATTGTTCTGTAATTACATTGTATAAACAGAACAGTTTTGAAAATTTTTCATGAATCAAGCAAGGGATGAAATGACAAAGAGAAAATCCCTTAGTATAAATTTGTAGTTAGAATTTAAATAAATCTAATGAAATTTTGTGATTCTTTTTATTAAATTAGAATAGTAAAATATTCAAGTTAGATATATGCACCCCCCAAAATCACAATTTAAAAAAATTATAAACCTAATAAAATAAATGCATTCTGCATTTCATAGAAAGCAAAAAAATCATATAGAATTTTGTTTAAAGAACAAATACTGTTTTATTTTATTTTGTTCTAATGGCATATATATATATATATATATGTATAATATTCCTAGATAATGGAAAAGGAACATTGATATCAAGTGAAATCAGTATCATTTTATACAGTAGTCCTCCATTCTATCTAGCAAATATCTTAATAAAACTGAAAGAAATACACAGGAGAAAAACAACAGAATGTGTGTAGCATTATTAAGATTTAATCAGGCATTTAATTAAAAAATAAAAGAAACAGAAGCTGAAGGCTAAGAACAGTGTCATAAAATCTGTTAGCCCCAGTATTAGTTAACAAAGTTCAGGTCTAGGAATTTGATCATCCTGGAACACATGCAGTAAATAGAAGAGGCATGAATTAACGGAATATAGTATCTGGGCATTACTAAATTTAAATATTTCAAGAATTCATTATTATCATATCAAACAAGAGGCTCTTTCCTGAAGCACTGCTTCTACAAACTCAAGTTATCATGCCATTTTTTGACTTTTGTTGGCAATGTTAATTAAAGCGCAGATATAAGAGACAGTGTGTCATTTCATTGGTGAAATCTAGTAAGAGTTTAATGTGAGCATTGCCTGAAAAATGATTCAATATAGTTCTGCTGTGATGACTTGTGATAATCTTTGATCACTTGTAAGACAGATTTCTGAGCATGTCTGTGGAGGATTATCTCAATTGAGTGATTGAGGTGGAGATCCACCAACTGTGGATGGAATTATTCCTTACCCAGAATGCTAGACTAAGCCAGGAAAGCAAGTTAAGTATTAGCATGCATTCGTCATTCTTTGTTTCTTGACTGGGAATTCACATTAATAGCTCTCTTGAGCCTGAGATGTCATGACCTTCTTGTCATAGTGGATAATACTCAAGAGTGGTGAGCCAGTATAAATTCCATCTCCATATCTTGATTTTTTTTCAGAGTGTCTTGTCAAATCAACGTGAAAAGTAATTATTATTACTGTGACCCTAGTTAGTTACTCTTTGGATATTTTTACAAAAGAACAAGATTTATAGGTGTTCAATCATAAGTGATTTTTCACAAGCAATCTACTCATATTGTCAGTATTGCTATAAGACACTCTATAGAGCTATCAGAAGTGTGTCATTCCTGAAATTTCTGCTGAGACTTTGATGACCTTGATTACAGAGACAAGGGAGACTTTCTACTAGCTATAATAGTTGTAAATAACAATTAAGTTAATTTTTAGCAGATACTACAAATGGATTTTGAGGTTTGAAAAGAAAATTATAACAATTGTTTTGTTGACTTGCTTTTATTCTGGTTAACCAAAAACAAACAAACAAACAAACATACAAAGAAAAACCATCTGGACTTGTCAGGAAATCAGCAAGTACATGGCTGTATCTTTTCACCTGATAACTACTTTTGCAATAGAAAATAAAGTGAAATCATTTTATTTCAATTTAAATATGACTCTTTAAAGTTCTCAAATATTAATGTTTAAGAGCTAATTGTTTTGAAATGATTTAATCTCATAGCCAAATACAATAGTCTTTTTTGTTCTGATATGTGTGTGTGTGAATGAGCTAATATACTATATTGAAGATATAACCACCAAATAAAATATTTAATGAATCTGTATATTAATTTATACTGAGATAATTTATGTGACATTTCCATTAATATTCTTTGGGAAGGTTATTTTTACTTTTGCAATACTGAGAAATATTTAATTACTTCTCATGGGACATTTCATTTCAATTGATTCCTCTTTGAGTCAAGAAAAAGGGAATTTAAAAATCAATAGACATGTTTTAGCTATTTTTCCCATCTAAAGTATCAGAAATAATTATGTTTAAGTAGATTCTTATAAATTACATTTCGCAAATTTCAGTGGACTTGAACCATATATCTCCAATTTACTTTGTTCTATATACTTTTTAAGTCTGGTTAAAATTTTGTTAATAAAAGAGAATCATACAAAAAGACAAGAAAATCATATACGTTCTATGCAGGAAACAACCTCCCAGTAGGTTTTTGCAAGTTATTTTCTTTTCTTTTAATATTATATTTCACAATTTTACATCTATTAGTATTTGTTGCATTTTATTGGCCTTTCTAAGCTACAAGACATCATTGTGGACATTCTTCATCATTTTACTTCTACCAAAGAAACACTATTTTTTACTGAAGATATAGATTAAATGTTTTAAACACTGCTGCTGTCTGCTGTCTTTCCTTACTAGATAATAGAGGCCTAGATCTGTGCAATAATTTCACAAAATAATCTATCAAATCTATAGTGGAAATAAAACAAGATATTGTTAGAAACACAGACTAAAGGACCATTTAACATTGAGTGAGATAAGAGGGAAGAAAGGGATAAAAGTGAAAGTTTCTAACTAATCCATCTTAAATCCCTTCATAAACACATACTCATATAAAGATCTCCCAAACCTTGTTTCTGCACTGCTGTGGAGATGTCAAAAGTATTACAGGGTTGGGGATTTTAAATCTCACCAGAGATCAGAGAGCATTTCCAATGTCAATGTGCAACTACTTATAAATACTCATTGTTTGTCACATACCTTGTTAGCTAAACTGCTAATATTCTAGGTTAGGAATTAAGAAAAGGATTGCCATGGGAGTGTCAGCTTATGTGGGTCACAGTATAATACAGAGAGTCTTGATGTAGGAGTGTTTCTATCTATCTGTTGTTTCATTGGTTAATTAATAAAGAAACTGCTTGGCCTGATAGGTCAGAACATAGGTGGGTGGAGTAGACAGAACAGAACGCTAGGAAGAAGGGAAGTGAATCAGTCACCATGATTTTCCTCTCAGAGACAGACGCAGGCTAAGATCCTTCCTGGTAAGCCACCACTTCGTGGTGTTACACAGATTACTAAATATGGGTTAAGCAAGATGTGAGAGTTAGCCAGTAAGAGGCTAGAGCTAATGGGTCAAGCAGTGTTTAAAAGAAAACAATTTGTGTGTTGTTATTTCTGGGGCTAAGCTAGCCATGTGGGAGCTGGGTGGAACAAAAAGCAGGCCTGCTTGCCTCATCACTACAGAGTCTCAGCCACAAGAGTAAAGGAACTGGGGCAACCAAAACATTGCAAGAGTTCAATATGTTAAAATGATCTCAATAGCCAGTAGATCATTAGGTGTATGAAGATTTAAAAAGAAAGAATGAAGAATGGAAATCTAATGAATGGCATCTACAGTAGAGATAACACTCATATTTGGTTCATTTCAGTGTCAAATATAAATATAAAGAAAACATAAAGGAAGAAAAAAATCACCCTATTCATATAGGACTAGGCTGTTGTTCTCTATCCATAATGGGAAACTATCAGGCAGGATAAATGAAATATATTTGACTGAATTTCATTATGAGATCTATACAAAGATGTACCTTTTTACCCTCTGTATTAGTATTTCAGAACATTATAAAAAATAAGGTCAAGGGAATGATGACTTACCTTGATTGTCAACTGGTAGGGATAGAATTGTTCAATGTGCCTGTGAGGACATTTCCAGTGAAGAATGTTTATGGTGGAGATACCAACGGGAACCTTTCGTATTGCTGAACCAGGTGGCAAGCCTGATCAGCATCCATAGGAGAGAAGGATAGCTTGCACTGACACAGGATTCTTTGCACATTATTTCCCCCTAGAGATGAAATTCTATGGTGCTGTTACCCTTTCATAATGGGCTGAAATGCTTGAAATGATGAGCCAGAGGAATTTACTTTTTAAGTTGTTTAGGTCAGGCATTTGCTCACATCAAGGAAAAATTCTGACTGCTTCAGGATATTGGCCCCAGAGCTGTGAAGCTTTGCTGAGAGTAAATAAGTGTGTGACTCAGAATCATTTGCCAAATGTAAATACAGGGAGTTTGGAAACATTTGGAGAAATAAACAAACGAAGGACTAAACTGTAACTATCAAATCTTAACATACTTTTGAATGTTAGATTGAAAAATAAAAATAATATTGAGGTTGTGAAAAATAAAGACTACTCATGAGGATTCAGATGGAAACAAGGGATCCACTAAGAACTGAACTAGTAGTCATTTTTGCCGCATTGAGGAAAATTATTTTCTTTAATTTTTCCTGTTCTCTGAGTGCTTATGTGCCACTGAGTTTAAAGGTGATTGGCTAATACAGTTGGCAGAAGACTTAAAGGCAGACTCTTATTCAGGCTTGTGATCAACAGCTATTTTATTTATTTATTTTTTTGGCACAGAGGCTCATTAACATTAAATCTCAAGAAGAAAACTCAAATCAAAAATACTGGAAAAAAATTAGTTTTGCTGGTAAAGGAATATAATTAATTTTGGTACCAATGCAAGGTGGTTGTTGAAGATTGGATAAAAAGGTGTTGTGCTTGGGCTTCTGAACAGCTTAGAGCTGTTAAGACTATGGGAATCTTAAATATAGATTGAATGTGTTTCGTATTTTGCAGTCAACATGAGCTCCTAGTAGATTCCAGATCTGAGCTATTATGGTTTAAGAAAGTACTCGGGTGTCGTGTTACACCTCTTATGGTGAATATTGGTTTCCAAACTGATTGGATTGAAAACCATTTAGATTATCAAAACCCTCCTAAGTGTTTTTGTGTGGATGTATTATGAAAGGATTAACAGAAGTACAAAGATGTGTGATGATTGGTAACATCATTTTCATGTTAGGGGGCTAATGGAAGCAACTTGAAACAACTCATAAATTGCTAATTTATTAATGGGTATAAAGATAAATATAATGCAGTTAGAAATTTTGCTGTTTGGGTAAATAAGTTGTTTTAGATTTTTCCTCCAAGAAGCATGACTTCATTAGCACTGGTTTTCCTCTTGCTATGTTAGTCCTAAGTACAATTAGATGGTTGCTGTTATCACTATTATAGAAAACAGAAACCTAAACTGCCCAAAATTCAGAAAACAAGAGATAATTTGGTGCCCAGGACCAAATAAAATATGTGCAATATAGTTTTGCAATAATTGTTTCTGGAGAGAGGAGGGGAAGATTGTAAGAGCCAGGGGAAGAAAAAATTTGTTGTGAAATTGTGTCTTTTAGAAATGTCAGTAAGATATATCCATGAATTTTCATGAGTATAGCTTTCTGGTACAAAGGACATGCTAAAGTGGAAGGAAAAAAGCTCTAAGTACCTCAACCCTAGACAAAGAACTAGAGGTAGCTGGCAAATTCTAAGACTAGAATAAATGATTTTCCTCAGGGAGGGGACCACAATTATTGATTACCCAATATTAAGTGTCAGTCATTTTATATATATATATATATATATATATATATATGTGTGTGTGTGTGTGTGTGTGTGTGTGTGTGTGTGTGTGTGTGGTGTGTCCATATGTAAAACAATTACAGATAAATTGGTCATGAATTTGATTGAAAGCAAGAGTAATGCATGGGAGGAGCTGAAAGAGTAAAAGGAAAGGGGAGAGATGTAATTATATTATAATCTCAACATGTATTTACATATTTACATATATATTATAAAAATATGCTAACATGGGCTTTCTTGCTCTCTTTCCTAGGCTTCACAAAATGAGCCACTGGACACCACAGAACTCTCCCTGATACCTGGTGATAAACTAAGATGTCTAAGACTGATAAAAATAAAATTTCTTTCTTTAGTGTCCATCCTATTGTTGTGAAGGCTAGATATCCTATCACAATAATGAACAGTTAAGGAAAATCTATCCAGACATATCTAGGTTAAGTTCTCCAAGTGATTTACGATTCTTCAAATAGGATTTGACTTTAAATTAAATCACAGTTTGTAGCTGTTTTCTATGGTACATACTTAAGATTTTAAAAACATGTGAGGATGAGGCAGGGGGTTTGCAATAACGTCAGGTCCTTGTGGGCTACATAGTAAGTACTAGGTTAGTAATGACTATACTGCAAGATTTTGTCTAAAAAATAAAAATAAAGCCGGGCGGTGGTGGCGCACGCCTTTAATCCCAGCACTCGGGAGGCAGAGGCAGGCGGATCTCTGTGAGTTCGAGGCCAGCCTGGTCTACAAGAGCTAGTTCCAGGACAGGCTCTAAAAAAGCCGCAGAGAAACCCTGTCTCGAAAAACCAAAAAAAAAAAAAAATAAATAAATAAAAATAAAATAAAATGCACATAAACAAGCCTAACTTCATTTAAATGTTCCAGCATACAAATTTACATAACCTCATTCTTCTATTTTTTATTTTTTATTAAAAATTTTCACCTCCTCCCCGCCTCCCATTTTCTTTCCCCTCCCCACTCATAGCAAAAAAAAAAAAAAAAAAAAAAAAAGTTAAAAATTGAGCCATTCAGCAGTTTTTAAGAGGAGACACTATGGAACTTTTCAAATGCTTTACTTTCACCTATTAGTCATCTCAGTTTATAGGGGTTCATCAAGTTATATGTACATTATTTATACCCAATGACTCTTAATTACAGTTTCATTAATAATTTAATTACAGGAAAGTAATCAGGCATAAGGGATAGAATTAGAAGCCCTATCTCAAGATGACTCTTTCTAAAGGAGGCACTTCCTATAAAAGGGGAAAGTTAACGGTGCCAGTACATGGCCAAGAAATATCTGCACTGATGCATGTTGAAATGCTGAGAGGTGGGAGGATTGCCTATGCAGTTCATTCGTGTACATGATGGATGATGACATCCTGACCAGGAAGGATTGACTTGCTCAGGACAGGAATACACATGGCTCTAATGCTGTTAATGTGGGAAAATGACATGGCAAGTACATATAACATGTCACTGTGCATATTATTTCAATGTAGGTGGACAACAGAGAAGACTAGGTGATACACAGTTAATCTGTGTATTTTCTACTCATTGTCATATTGAGTCCTGTTAGAAAAATTCTGTTAGTGGTTAAATGCTAAATAAGTCAAGTGTCAAGCAGGTAAAAACAACCAACATTAGCTATTATTCTTTAGGCAGAGTTATTTTTGGTGATCAGAAAAAATTATATGTATAAGTTTCTATATAATAAAACACAGACCTATTAACAATAATGATAATCTGCTGAAATACGTTTAAAAGAAACTTTTCTTTAACATTGACACTTGTAAGTAAATACTAATTCTTTTAAACCATGTAAAATCAATAATATTCAGAACTTCTTATGTGCTCATTCAATGGGAGTAGAACTCATTTTCTACTTGTAATGAGTAGCATTTTTCAACCTAGAAGAATCCTATTTAAAAAGAGAAAGTCTGAATAAATTATTTCTTTAGACAACATGCATTTCTCCATTTTTACAAAAACAGTTAAATTATTTCCAATACTTAAGTTCTTGCCAACAAGGATTTGATTGTAATAAGATATTTAGCATTAAACATTGAAACCCTGGAATTTTTTCATAGACTCAGTTTTCTCATTTCTAAAGAAAAGATTTTCAATTCTCCAATAAATATCACATTTTAAACTTACAGAAACATATTTATTGAGTTATATAAAAGGCTTCAAGCTACTTTATTTGCAGGAATCATTTCATATAAAGCTCATACATTCTTTGGAAGTAAATTTCTCCTATATGAATGATAAAGTATGAGGTTCAAAACATTGGTGTTGACTTTTAGGTTGTGTTCATGGTTGGATGGTGGAACCATAAAAGTTTTATCTTGATTCTATGATACATTTGAATAAATAGTCATCATTAAAATGGGAACAAAATTAGGAGTATATATGATAAGGCCAAATGATGTTCTACCAAATAATAATAAGCTAAGTAATTGTTACTGAGATTATTTTAAGATATATCATTTTAAGATTAAAAACACTTTATTTTTCTTAGTTGAAGTATGAAAGAAAACACTGTTTATGTAAAATGAACTGAGAATTTTTCATTTTAATTTTATTTGTTAAATTATGAGACATTGCATAACCAGAGTCTCAAACATTAAAAATAAAAGTCAGAGATCTAGACTTATGAATCCTGTTCCAAAGAGGAGGGAAAGAGGTCAAGTCAAACTCATCAGAGCTACAAAGTAACCCAACTCCGAGGATAAAAAAGAGTAGGTTGAGGTTGTATTATGAAGTTATAAGCTTAGAAAAAAAAAAGAAAATGGATCACTGTAAAACTTCTTATAGGATAAAGGAATTCAGTAAAAATCAACCTTAGTTGTTGAACTTAACTTGTTTAGAGATAAATTTAGTAGTTTTTAAAGAGGCATGAAAAAATTGTAATGATATATGTGGCGATTTTATGTTCCGATGACGAACTGCTTTTCTATGCAATTTGAAATAGATTTTATATCACACAGTGTGCACATCAATATACTCATCTGTAGCACATAAATATTAGTTTTATCATACTGAATTTTAGTGATATTTAGTCATAAAACAGTTTGTATATGAGACTTCTACTTATTTTTATGAGAGTAATATGTGTAAAGAACAAAACAAGATTGTTTATAGTGTTGGCGTGTAAATACAATTTTGTGAACAGAATAATTCAATGTCTCAATTTCAGATATGTGTGGTGAGTTAATAACATAGACAAAAATAACAAAAAAATCTCACCAAAGAAGGTTCTTTCCCATAAGAAATGAAACTAAATGTATACAACTATGTAAATATAATATATTTTATTGACAATGCCTGGTGTTGAGGGAGTTTTCTGTATATTTAACTACACTAAAACACTATACTTTTTGTTATGATATCTGAGAACCTGAATTGAAAAGAAAAAATAATCTGCAGTATTCAAGTAAGAGCAATTCTGTCAGGATCTGAAGCAGTTTTCCTTCCAATATAAACAGTGCCACATTTGCCTCTTTCCCATAGTCAAGAAATAAACAATCCTCTACTAAATCTATGAACAAATTATTCCAACCCAATTTAAAAGTCAAATAACTGAGAAAAAGCTCTCATTGGCCAAACATAGATATTTTAGCATTCAGGCATTATGTTGTACTGCCCTTGGGAACTTAACAGAATAATTTTGTTATTACTTACCCACTCCCAACCACTTCCCATGCGAATGTGCTTGCTGGCATTTTAGGCATCACACTAGTGTGCTCCCAGGGTCCTCAACTATAGCCACTGAGAGCATTTCCTATGTGCATTCATTGTCAACATTCTGGCAGATTCTGGTCAGCTCAGGGTCCTATGCAATCTCTGTGCATGCTCTTTGAGCTTCACCCACCTTTTCTGCCTCTCCAATGAAGTGGTAGGCAGCTCATTGAACCTCTCTAATCCAGCTTCCCAGTCATTTTCCCCAATAAACCTTTAATATGAGATTTCGTTGTAACTGTGTGAATTATCCTCACCACTCCAAAACTACAACACTTGTCACCATTTTAAAATTATAACAAAATGGGAAATCAATTTGCCCACCACCTGTAAGTCTTTGGACCATTACTGAAGGAGAGGAAATAAGTTTAAGAGTGGGAGGGAGTGGAGGAGTGTAGTATGAAGAGAGGCCACTTCTTTTTTCCCGGCCGTCTAGAACTGAAACAATCACACAGAAACCATTATTTTTTCTCATTTTTTTTTATTAAAGATTTCCATCTCCTCCCCTCCTCCTCCCTCTTCCCTCCCCTCCCTTCCACCCATACCCCCACTCCACTCCTCTCCAAGACAAAGAGCCATCAGGGTTCCCTTCACTATGTTAAGTCCAAGGTCCTCCCAGCTCCCCCTAAGTCCAGGAAGGTGAGCAACCAAACTGACAAGGCTCACATATTATTTAGATCACTGTTTGGCCCATTAGCTCGAGCTTCTTATTAGCTAACTCTTACATATTAATTTAATCCGTTTTTATTAATCTGTGTATCGCCACATGGCTGTGGCTTACTGGCTAATGTTCCAGCGTCAGTCTCTGGCAGGGCTACATGGCTTCTTTCTAACTTGACCTTCTTTCTCCCAGCAATCAGCTTAGTTTTCCATGCCTAGCTCTGCTCCCCTATAGCTCTACTGTAGGCCCAAAGCAGTTCCTTTATTTATCAATGGTAATCACGGCACAGAGGGAAATTCTGCATCAGAGGAGCTGCTTGGAATGTTTATTCCAGGGTCTACACAGGTTTCCAGTCATAAATTCACAACAGGATTACTTGCACTAATCTGCATAAGACAAGGATTTTTCAACTCCTGCTATATCAGTCCTCAGGTAGGAGTATAGCCTCACTCGCAATTTCTTAAGTAAATGTCGTTTGGGTGAGGTACACTTGTTCCTGTCAACAGACCCTCTCTCATGTGTCTAAATTCAAGCCTAATGAAACCAATTTTACACATGACAAAATACACAATTCCTAATCAGAATTGCAAAGGGGATGAAAGGGTCCTAAAGGACTGAGTACTATTAAAAAATACTATTTACATATTCAAAAATTGCATAATTAAGTTCCTTTGCCCAAATACTAATGAAAAATTAAAAATAAACATTAACTTCAGTTAGGCCAAAATAAAATTGATTACGGATATATGTGTTTTAATTAGAATAAAATACATATGTATGCATAGTCATAAGTACATAAAAATGCTCATTATGTATTTACACATATATCTATTACTATGTTTACACATTTATTATAATATAATAGGCATATATATATATATATGTGTGTGTGTGTGTGTGTGTGTGTGTGCGTGTGTGTGTGTTTTCCTATGGAGACAGCATCAAAATGAAATATATATTCTAGAATATTTTTTATAATTTGACAAATTCTAGAAAATGAGTATAAATGGATTAACTACGATTTGTGCATATAAATTTAATGAGATGACAGTTTTAGAGATCTTATTACTATTTGTTTGTCACTTCATCAGTTGTCCTGTTTCTTAATTATTGCTATGACCCTTTTATATGGTTTCTCATGTTGTGGTGACCACCAATCATAAAATTATTTTCATTACCACTTTTAAGTATAATTTTGCTATGGTTATGAATTGTAGTATAAATATCCAGGTTGTCTAATGGTCTTAGGTGACCCCTGCGAAAGGGTCATGTGTTGCCTTCCACAAGTTAAGAACCTTTGCAATAAGATTTTATAGCATAATTTACAAATAATACATGACTAAGGAAATATAGAGATGAGACTGACTTACAATATTTCAGTACAAAATGTTCTGAGTTCAGTGTTTATTATCACATTCCACAGAGAGAAATTCGTCATGGTAAAGCTAATAACATTAATTTGAAACTAATCATTTGTCACTGTTTAACTTGGACATGTAAATACAGTACCACACTTATTCTGAGTTTCCTTTTTATTTGTTCTGAAAATAAGGTTTTCAGCAGCTCTCCATCTCCATGGGTATCCATCTTGTATCCAAGGCAGAGAACTGTGCAACTGAAGTAGTTTACATTTTAGACTTGCAAGTACCAAGAAATACTTGCTAGTTCTTGATAGGCTGCTTTTTCTTAGAACACTCTGACTTTCCCCGAGCTTCAGTTTTTATGCTTCAATATTCTGAAATGAAGTATATAAAATGACTAACATGAAGTAAGTGTCTCACAGAGTTACACAGATTACTGTGAAGCTTTTATTGCTCATTTCTTGTAAAGCTATGACTAGTATTTATCCATGCTAGACAATATAATGTATATGATTGAAGCAATTGGATATTATCTAGATACAGTCCCTACATCTTCATTTAGAATTCCGTCTCATCTCCCGTCTCCATTGCTAACAACCATAGGTATTAATGAACAAATTATATACTGTCACATGAAAATAAAACCTCTTCACGGTCAACATTTTATTTTACACACACCACAAGAGGAAAATGAAAATGAGAGTATTCTTGGCATACCCAACTAAAATATAATCATAGGATCATAAAAAAAAATGATCAGCTGGAGATGATTGTCCCAGAATCTGGCCTGATGAGTATTCCAAGAAAATTTCGGGTTTTTTCTTTAATTTTTAAAGGTAAAGTTTAACAAGCAAATGATGATGGATTTTTTTTCAGCCCCCAAGCTAAGACTAACTAATCCTGCTATCTGCTTCTTAACTGGGGCTTTCCAGGTGATCCTTTTCAGTTGATTCCACTAACCTTTCTTTCTAAATGACTGGCCAAATTCTTCCCTTTCTTAGTATAATGTTTACATTTCCAGAGTCACCATGAACTTCTCATGTAATCCCATCACACTCTACATTTTTCAATTGTGTCTCCCAAAACCTTTTTCATATTTGAAAATTATTTTTATTAGTATAAACAAATAACATTTACATATCACAAAATTATAGACAAATAACAGTTACACCTCACAAAGGTCCGCATTTAGACCTCAAAACAAATGCTTTAAAACAGTTTTGAAGTAGAAAAATAATTTAATTCTAATTATCTTTGTTTCTAAAAACATTGGCTAATATTGTTAGTACTGGACATACTAAATTTTATAGGGCAATTACTGACTCATCAATTGCTCATTATTTAATAAACACCATGGCATAGCAGTTCCCTTTCAAGCCACTCATGGTTCATGCTGATTATCAACTTGAGAAGATTTCAAATATTTAGCAGACAATCCTGTGGGTATTCATGTAAGAAATTATGTAGATGGAATTATCTTATGTAAAATTACTTAACTTTTCTATGGTCTGTATCATTTCATAGACAGGGATCCTGGACTAAATAAAAAGGAGAAAGAGAGGTGAATATTGTTACATATCTAATATTGCTTCATAACTGAGGATACATCGTGACGAGGTCTCCTACTTTAAGATCCTATCTCCAGGACATCACCACCATGATGACCTATGTGTCAGGAACCCCAACAAGCCTCATGACCTATGCAGGGGACATAGGGGATGATCTGCAAGAGAGGAAGAATAAAATTCAGGACTGTGCCTTCTTTGCAAGCACTGGTTCACACTCCCAGTGTCTGACCTTGTGCTTTAATTTCCTTACCTATTTAAACATAGAAGAATGTGTGGCATGTGACTTTTACAACAAGGATGCATTTTATTGGCTGACATCCAGAGCCAGGGCCTAGGGCCTAGAAACTATCTGTAGTAAGCATAAGGATGGCTTATATTGGTGGAGGATGCAAAGGGCATGGGGTCACTATAATAGCAATGTCTTCTATTCACTGAGAGACAAAGTTCAAGTTTAGGGCTTAATCAGTGTTCAAGATATTGGGTGACTCAGGAGCAGGCCGACTTCTGATAGAACAGCAAAGAATCGCCTGGTTGATTGATCACTTTTCACATTGGCATTCCAGGTGACTGAGTGCCAATCATTCCCTTCCATAGAAAAATATCAGGCCTGTGTGAATGACAGTTCTGGTTTCTCCAATGCTTTCTTTGAGCTGAGCCTTCTACAACTCTGCCCTATAACATTGACCCAAAATAAACTGCTCTTTCATTAAATGTTGTTTGTCAGATATTGGTGGCCATGTCAGAGCAGCTGCAGTAAACAATGAAGCGTATAGAGTTCAATTTACCTAATAGCAAAGCTAAACCCTGGGGAAGCAAACCCTTTTCGTGTTGGGGCAGGGAGGGTTGTCTTCAGAATTCTCCTTGCTTCTGCTGTGCTTCCCCCTGCTTGCTGCTGCCATGATCAAGCTATATTTGGCATGGTGTGGTTACTACATGAAAGGATCCTACTGAATCTAGTATAGTGTGATTATTTCTTATGAAAAATCCCACGCCTTATTGGGCAACTTACTTGAACATCATAAGCAAAATGATTTTTATGAAAGAAATGATGGTTATTTAGACCTATGATTTAACTGAACTTTCTGAGTTAGCCTAAAAGATATAGGTGGCTAAGGTATTTATTAAAGATGAATAGGGAAATTGTTTAGATTATCTGCCCATTACTACAATTACAGATACAAAAAGACAAAAGTAGTCTGTAAGTTACTCTATCTTTCATTAGATACAAGATTTGCAGAAGATGGAAAATAAAAACAATAAAGTTTCAAGCATTATAAACCTATGAATTCTGTCTGTGTAAAAACAGGTGGATGATTAAGTAAAACAATTATGTTCCTACACCCTAGGTTAGGCCTGAATTGTTTGTTCATGTAGCTTACAAAATTAATCAGAGGCCCCAGTATGTACCTTGAATAAACAAAGTTGTGAAAAGAGTTTAAATGACCTTATTGTATGTAAAGAAAAATAGATTATTAAAGATTTTATAAGATAAAAATCTGCTACACTAAAACCACAAACAGCAACCTGCCAATACAAAAGGAACTGGCAGAAATATATTTAGCATGCTTAAAACTTCGTTAATTAGTAATAAAAGAATCATTGCCCTGGGTTGAAAATTTACGATGGGAAAATTAATAAAAAATGCCACGCACCACGCCGCCACCCCCTCCCCATGTCTCTGTGTGCTAGAATACAGTTCTCGAGCTTCAGCCAAGGGGCTGGAGGTTAAGGAAGCACACACAGAGACAGACAGACACACAGACGTCCAATCACTGGTACAAAGCCCTTCTTTAATAGCACCATGGAGGTTAAATACCCAGCAGTCAAGGGCCAACAGGTGAAAATTCCATCATCTGATCCTCTAGGGAAGGCACAGCTTTTAGTATCTCCAATGAGAAGGATCTAGACAAGGAAGAGCAGCTGAAGGTAAGGACTCCAATTGGTCCCAACACAAAGACAAATGTAATCTTCTAAGTAAACATGTAACTTATGATCTTAATGTGATTTATACTTAGGTATAGGTTGTAATTTTTTTGAAAATTATGTCACTTGTGGTTGTGAGGCAATCTTTTCTTGCACAGATATCTTTTTATTAGGAGGCTTAGAAGGGATAAAAGAAAAATAAGGGAAGTCAAGAAGGGTCGTTGTAGAAGGAAAAGCATCAGCAAAGAAGTAAAAGGATAACATCAGGGAAGATATAGAAGGATAACATCAGGGAAGATATAGAAGGAAAACAACAGAATAGAAGAACAGAACAGAAAAAAAGACCAGAGTAGAAACAACCAGCTGATAGGAAAATATAATGAATAATTAAGCTTTGGCCATCAGAAAAATCCCCTGTGCACCTGCGTGTCAGTCCAGTAGTTCACCTATACTGCATATCTCTCCTGATACTCAGAATTTCTGGTGGCTTGGCCCCTCAGCAGCAGTCAGATACTTTTCCTAGCAATGATAAAAGCAACTCATACAAAAACAAATGATGAAATGTACAACCGTTGTTGTTATACACCCACCATATGATTCTTAGAATTTTGGAATTGGTTTGCTATGAGATGTGGGATGAGGAGGACCACATCTGTGCCTGAAAAGCCCTAGAGTGTTGTGAGTAGGACACGAAAGGATGTTGCTATGAGCACTGAGAAGACAATAGTAATGTTGAGAAAATGAGGCAAGTGGATGCTAAGGAAATCTTGAAAGAGGAGTGGGAACACTGCCTGGAAAAGGGCTATAAGCCATTCAGTTATATTCTCACAAAATGGATGCATTTTACTCACGTTTCTACCACAAATTATGTTCCTCTGTTGATGCAGTAAAACAGATCAAGCCAAATTGAAAAATTATAGCAACATATTTGCTGAGCAAAGCAATTCCTGGGCAGGTTCACAGGTCTCAAGGAAAGGTGAGGCTAGAGAAATTTCATTCTTAAGCTAAGACAGAGAGGTTTTATATAGTGTAGGCAAGGGGTGATTATGTATGTGTCCAACACACACTGGGTTTGTGCCTAAGTATGATCAAAAGCTGAGTACGTAGGTGGAGGACAGGGCTGCTGGCAGCTTAGGGGATAAAACTTCAATAGCCTTATTGAAGAATGAAGAATTGGTTTTCGGCAACTTTCCTTTGTTCAGAAACTCTCTGAGCACTTAAAGGGAGAGAAAGAAACAGAGATAGACAGAGAGACAAACAGACAGATATATAGACAGAGGAATGTGACTTTGGACAGTGTAGTTGCCAACTGGAGGTTCCAACTCCATTTAAACATATTTTACCTGTATTCTGGGAATTGGAATGACAGAGCATTTTAAAGTAACTGTGTGTGTGTGTGTGTGTGTGTGTGTTTTGAGAAAATTTCAAGATAGTGAGGCATTTCTTCTGTGGTTTGATTATTATTCAGATCCAGGTCCACAGTGATAATGAGCAACATTTGTGTCAGAATGATATAAAAATGGAATTTATTGATAAAAAGACCATGGGCAAGTTAAAAATTGCAGCTAAGGTGTATGTTGAAGAACAGATTGTAACAGGTACCAGGATAAACCCAAATTCTGCTCATTACCAACTGAGCGACTTTGAGCAAATAATATCAAATCTGTGTCCTCATATCTTGTTTCTGCTACACATGGGGTAATAATGTACTTAATCCATAGAGATGTATAGAAGAAATGTGTGTGGAAATAAAATGATTTTTATGAAAATTCATGTAATGCTACATTGAGTAGCATTATAAAGAATAAGAGAAAAAGAAAGGAAATACTGAGATTACCTGCTATATAAATAGAATAAATCATGTGAACTTGAATTATTTCATTCAGTTCCAATAAGTATAAAAATTAAAACCAAGTATCCATCACTACAGAGTATTTGCATATATATGGAAAATAAGAGTTCTATAATGAAAATTTGTGCTTTAGTTGACAGAAATTGTGTGTGTGTTGTGGTTTCATTTCTTTTCCTTTTCTTTCAGTTAGCAAAGTTATTTATTGGGTTGTTTTTAATTATTTCTCTTATTTGTGAAATATCACATTATTTCTCTGTTCTCTTTCTTCCTTTCAAATCCTCTTTGCTCGCTCTATTTCAAAATCCCAACTTCCTGAATAGCCTGCGATTATTATGTTCTGTTGATTCCTCCTTGGATTTTCCCATCCTCTTTGGCAATTCTATTGGTGGCTTCCTTTTTCAGCTTAGGTTTGGACAGTCCTGTCTTTGAAATTATATGGGTTTAGACTTTCTTCAGACAAGTTAATGATTCTGGTTTGACTCCAGCAATGAGATACCTCTTTCTAATACTGTCCCAAATAAGACATCCATGCTCAGTTACTAGAATGGCGTAGGGAAGCCATACAATCAGCTCACATAAAAAAGGATGGTATCATGATCCTCTGATGTCCCTTAAATTTGAAAGCTTAATGCATTTTCATTGCACAAACTCTCTCTCTCTCTCTCTCTCTCTCTCTCTCTCTCTCTCTTTCTCTCTCTCTCTCTCTCTCTCTCTCTCTCTCACACACACACACACACACACACATGCACAAATGAATAGTCATTATGCCTGTACTTATATAGAATGAAATAATGCAAAAGACTCTCAGATGGTGTGCATAAAGTATTAAAATATCCAATGCCTTTACTTTTGAAATAAACTAGTTTGGGCTATTTTATCATTTCCACACTAATTCATATAATAATAAAAAACAGGGCAGCTATGACACAAGTTTTAAGAAGTTTTTACCAAATATAGGCAGAGAGTTGTGCCATATCTCCAAAGGGTGAAAGGCTGTGGTGGAATCATTATTGACCCTTTTGATCTCTATTCTTCTGTCCAGGCATCACAAAAGATGTTTCTTAAAATATAAAATTGCTATCCAAAGGATTAATTTGCATTCAGTGATAATATTATATACAACATAATGAAAATATGGAACTTTATTTTGAAATGTATTGGTAAATTCTAGTGTGTGACTTTATTTTTTCCATCTTTTTTTGCTGGACAATAAAAAATATTATAGGCATCTATTTCTTGACATCTAAGGACATCTATTTCCTGTCACTGTCATAATGATCCCAATATTTGGGTGAACTATTATCTTTGCCAAATGTTAAATTAAATTAATTCAAATATCTTAGAGGGAATCAAGAACAAATCACATGGATAGTTTCTATTTTGTTACTCTTTTTTATTAGTTATCAAAATAAATTCTCTTTTTTTGACCTTTAATTTTTGGGTTTGCCACAATTTTAGTTTGGGACATAGTAATGGCTTTTGTTAAAATTATTTTCTTATTAGCAGAACTTTTTATTATGATTAATACTTTATTCAGGAGTGAACAAATATTGCTTATGTTCAACATTAAGTTGACAGTTTGCAGGAAATGCTCTGTCTAGTCTTCTCACAAAATCATTAAGGTGCAAAATCTAACACTTTAAACAACTAACTATGAAACCTGTATGTTTGAGTGTTACCAACCTGAAGTTTTGATTTAAAATAAAGGATGTGAAGCTATGTTTCCCATTTCAGATAAATTTGTAGTGATTTTTAATATAGTGTACCCATGTACTATTTGGCATACAATGACATTAAAAAAGAGAATGGTTTATCAGTAATTTATATTTAATTGGCTGACATTTATGTATTTCTCAATGCTCTTAGACCTCTGCAAGCACAAACTAGAGTTTTCATTGTTCAGAACACTTTTGTTTAACTTCAATACTCAAAATATAGCATCTGTAAATTTTAACATGATGACTTTATTGATCTAACGTACAGTCAGCATGTACTCTGATAGAGCCAAAGCTGTGGCTCAAAGAAAAATAGTGTAATTATATTTGAATGTCAATAGTGAATATATACATATACATAAAATCTAATATATATATATATATATATATATATATATATATTAGATTTTATACTGGGAGTCCTAACAAAGCAGTCCCTCTTGCTCTTTGTTTACCATGGTAGCTAAATTATTTCTTGGAAACAGGATTAACATACAGCAACATGTATTACAAAGAATCTAACATGATTTGAAATCTTCTTATTGTACACTATTTCTTTTTGTTTTGTTTGTTTGAATTTTTTTGTACTTGTATTATCAAATATCCCACCTGTATTAATGATATTTCTATTGTTCTGAAGAGATACCATGACCAAAGCAATGTATATAAGAGTTTATTGAAAGCTTGAAATTTCAGAGCATAAGTTCATGATCATTATGACAGGGAACGTGGTAGCAGTCAGGCAAACATGGAGCTGGATCCAAAGCTGAGAGGTAGTTCATGATCCACAGGAAGTTAGGTGGGCAGCAAGTAGGGAATGGTGAGTGCTTTTGGAGGGTGGGGCGAGACGGAGCCAAGGGAAGATGTGGAGAGAAAAGTTTGAAGGGGAGAATGGGGGGAGCTCGGAGGAATGGGATGCATGGGATACAGGAAGGATATGGGAGCAGGGAAGCATATATCTTAATTAAGGGAGCCATCTGAGGGTTGTCAAGAGACTTGACTCTAGAGGGGTTCCCGGGTTTTCAGGGAGATGCCCCCAGCTAGTTCCTTGGGCAGCTGAGGAGAGGGAGCCTGAAAAGGCCAGTTCCTATAGCCATACTGATGAATTTCTTGCATATCACCATAGAACCTCCACCTGGCGATAGAAGAAGAAAATGACTGAGCCCCACATTGGAACACCGGACTGAGCTCCCAAGGTCCTGATGAGGAACAGAAGGAGAGAGAACATGAGAAAGAAAGTCAGGACCGTGAGGGGTGCGTTCACCCATGGAGACCGTGGGACAGAACTAATGGGAGATCACCAACTCCAGTTGGAATGGGACTGATGGAACATGCGACCAAACCAGACTCTCTGAATGTGGCCTACGGTGGAAGCTGACTGAGAAGCCAAGGACAATGGAGCTGGGCTTTGATTCTTCTGCATGGACAGGCTCTGTGGTAGCCTTCTCATCTTGGTTGATCACCTTCCTGGACCTGGGGGGAGTTGGGAGGACCTTGGTCTTAACATAGATTAGGGAACCCTGATGGCTCCTTGGCCTGTAGAGGGAGGGAGAGGGGGTATGGGTGGAGGGGAGGGGAGCGAAGGGGGAGGAGGGAGAAGATGGAAATGTTAAATATAAAAAAATAACCATGAAAAAAAAAGAAAGAAAACGCAAATACTGCCCCCCCCCCCCGGTGGCATTTTTCTTTTAAGACTGTACCTCTTTGGGAACGAACAAGCAGCCTTGGCCAACATTTATCCTTCCCAAACAGTTTCACAAACAGGGTTTGGGGAGACCAAGTATTCAAATATATGAATCTTTAGGAGCTGTTCTCATTTAAACCACCACCTCAAAATGCCTTTTTACCATAATGTCTATGAATCTCTAGTTATCTTCTATTACATCATAATATTCCATTTTGGAGAACAATTATTAGTTTCTACAATTATTACGTTCATTTATTTTTCTGCTTGCCTATTAGTATTCTGTCTTTCTGATTAAAATGCGAATGACTCCTGAGCAACAGGAACTCCGACCTCATAATATGACATCTATTGTCATGTGCATACTACAAACAAGGTAGGTATTTTTTCTAGGCTTACCTACCAGGTACATGTGTCAACCTCTGGCTTGATTTATTTTTCAGTTATAAATTGAATTTGCTTTCTCCTCAGGAGCATGCACTTTTATACCATGTTATATCATAACTAAAAGAGCTCTGATGGCTCAAGACCATTGATACATCCAGAAATCTAAGCACTGCACGTATAACAAGATTTAGTAGTAATGGTTTTAAAAATATTTATTAGAACTCAGGAACACCTAAAATGAATCATTCAGTCAGTTTTTCTTCTTCCCTTGATGTGTTCCCCCATTACTGATATTCATTCAAGGGGATTTGGTGAGTAGATAAGATTGTACAGGAGTGTCTTCTGACCTGAGGTAAGATACTCTTCATGTGTGACTCTTAGATTGAAATTCAATGTTTAAAAATGTAGTCTACATATTTTACTCTGATTTTTTTTCTTCCATATGATTTATGCCATCTGTGCTGTGAACTCAACTCCAGCAGTACACAGAGTTGACCTCTGTGATGACAGACTAGGCACATCATCTTATTCAGATGACATTTAATCTTCACCTTTAGCACCACAGCATCCCCATAACCCCACATTCATGCATTTTATATGTATAACACTTTGTTTTAATCATCGTACAGCAGTTTAGTTAAATTATTTTAAACAGCTGCGAATAGTGCCTTAGCCCCTTTACAAGGTTTCCTGACTAATAGTCTATTTAATGTACATTAAGTATGAAGTAATAGTCAGCAAAGGCAAGTGTCCTTTTGATCCCATTACTCATAGTCTTATAGCATTATCATGTTGCCAAATGGCCACTTATATCAAATGAAAATTACTGACCATGGCTTTTAAAATATTATTCTAATTAACACAGAGAGACTCTGCAATACACAGATAATCTTTACTGGAATGAGCTCATTCTTTCTCATCTCAGCCCATGTTCCACTGCAGTATTGACTATAACTTTGTTGTCTAATAAGTGAGCTGCTCACCTAAGTAAAAGGTACTAGTGGACAGTTTGTTTGCAATATGTGTATAAGTATTACCATTTACATAATATTTAAATCTGGATTATCTCTGCATTCACTTTTAGAACATATTTTGGTTTTGCTTTTTGTACATAGACACATATAAAAACAGATATACTATGTATTCATAGTATATGCTACATACTATGTTGAGATATTCTATCATGACAATAGAGAGCTATATTTTCTCTTAACATCATTTCAGGATAGAAAGCGACTTGTCGTGGAGCTTTCATGCAATGAAAAAACAAAAGGGAAAAGCAGAAAGACAGACAGCAAAAGTAAAACTAAGCCAGTAAGCCAAGCTAGAGATAAGCATTGACAGTTCAAAGTACATTTTGCTAAAATTCTAACAACCCAGATTAATAAATAATTCAAAAAAATATATATATATATATTATTTGCTAAGATTATGACCATATGACCAACAATATCAAAGAAAATCAAGTCAATGTCATAGTAATAAAATAAATATCAGTCTAATTATTATAAAATGCAAAAATATTAAAGTTATTAAAAAACAGTACCTCACAAAGATAGATGCCAAATCAAAAGAAAAATATTCATGAAGATATTTTAAATCACTAATCACTTATAAATATGAAAATATATGCACTGTCAGATATTTCACAAAGCAATGAACTCTTAGATCATCAATGGAAAGAAAAGTAAAGATCTGGATAAAATAGAACATGATAATACAGAATATTAAAAATAATTATAAACCAAACAGAAAGCAAGCTACTATTAGAATTTAAAAGATATCTCATAATAGTAATAAATAGAAAATATTTTAAATGCACAGAGACTTATTGTCTGAGTATATATATAGAATTTCAAACTTTGAAACTTTAGTGAAGGGGAGATATTATGAGCTTTAGTTGAAATATTAAAAAATTATAGAAAAGAACTGAAATGTATCAGAAAGCCCATTCTGTACTTAACCTTTTTCATGAGTAGAGCTCATAGGTCCATTTTCCATGAACAATATTCATTCAAAATTTATGATCCTCACTTGTTTTATTCTTAGAAAAAAATTCTTGCAGTATTTCTCAATTCCTTCATTTTCATTAAATATATACACATTAATTATATACTTTTCAGCAATTTTCAAAATATATTTAGAACTCTCCAAAGAAAAATAAAAACAAAGAAAGAAACAAAAAAAGACCACTTGTCATCACTTGTTGTTCTGCTCCCTGATCAGGACATATTCAGCATCCCTTGTGTTTGTCTTTTCTGAGTTCACTGCAAAAGAGTTACACTGTCCTGTATTTAAAATACACGTTGATTTCAAGTCCATCATGTTAGCAATTAGCTCATCATAACATATGTGAATTATGAAAGTGTCTTCCATATTTATTGTGAAGAGAAAAAAAAGACACATTTTCCTGCTTTCCCCTTCCATAGAAAGATTTTAAATTATAGAAAATCATCCACACTAAAAAATTAATAAGAAAACAATAAAACATATTTTAGATGATCCACATTTTGTAAATTGAGCAGATTAAGCCATGTTCCCAGTTTTTCAGATAAACATATTTGCTGAAGTCTGTGTTTGTCAGATGCTTCTGGCATTCAGGCTTCCTCCTTGCCTTTTTGTTTTCTTTGGTGTGTGTACTGAGCATCAGATGTGTTTATTCTAAAACTGTTTATACCAGTTGTTTCTGTTTTCTCAACTTACATAATTTATTTAACTATCACTTAAAATATGAAAATTGGACTACTCAAATAAATAGGACTGTTTCCATTAAAGTAACTTGGGTACCATGAAAACGAGTCTCTGTAGGTAAGTTACTTTATATACCCTCTCAGAAGAAGTGTGGGACAGACCAATACAAAAATGTAAATAAAGAAATATCACAGTCTAAAAAAATTCTGCACACAAATTGATTCATCAGTGTATTTAATTGCTTGGTGTGCCTTAAAGAGATGGCAAGAGAAAATTGTTCAGAATAAGTTACTATTACAGAGACACACAAAAAATAAACCAGAAAGGCAAAAAGATAAGACTATCAAATTGAACAATGCAGACAAACAGTTGCTTCTCACTTTATATATGATTATCGCCATGGCTTATTTGTACTTAATCTATCATGAGCCACTAATGTTCCTTTGTGCTTGATACCATGTAACTTTTCTATTCTTCCCCACGGACACAGCTGACTGGATACATGCTGGGCATTGCAATTCAATCAAAAAAGTCAGAACATAGTAGTTGGTGGTTGCTGCCCTGATGTGGGAGAGTCTTCTGTTTGAGTTGATTTCATTGGCTAATAAAGAAACTGCCTGGCCCATTTGATAGACCGCCCCTTAGGTGGGTGGAGTAGACAGAACAGGAAGAGGAAGTGAGGTAGAAGGATCAGTTAGATGCCGCGCCTCTCCTAAGTTAGGCAGACCACCGTGCCTCTCCTCAGAGAGAAGCCAGACGCAATGAAGCTCCAGCCCAAGATGGATGTACGCTAGAAACTTCCTGGTAAGGCACCACTTTGTGGTGCTACACAGATTATTAGATATGGGTTAGTCAAGACGTGAGTAAGAGGCTGGAAATAATGGGCCAGGCAGTATTTAAAAGAATACAGTTTCCGTGTAATTATTTGGGGGCATAAGCTAGCCGGCAGCCGGGAGCAGGGCGGCCAGGAGCCAAGTGGTGGGATGCAGCCCGCAGCCCCTTCACTACAGAATGGCGCCCAACGTGGATAAATGAATCCACAGAAAGCTTGAGAAAGCTTGGGAAAGAATAGAGTAAAGCATGGCTTCTTGGTAGCAGCAATTTCTTGGGTCTGAACGTCTGCTTGTTTGTTTTCAGTTGTAGCAGGAAAAAAGTTGTGCTGTTTTAAAAATGCCAGCTTTCTGGGCCGTCCTGCCAGGGCAAACTCTGACTCTTTCAAGCAGGCGTTCCTGACTATGGAGCTTTTGAGTGTTGTTTAACACTGTTGCAGCTTGCTTGCTGGCAGGGACCTTGAAATGCCATAGAGTTGTGGCGATAAACATGGCTCCTGTGCGTACCTCCGCCATGAGGCTAGAAAGCTAAGGCATGGGCTGGATCCAGCCGCCAAAGTTACGGCTTTAGTTCTACCGATTTTGGTGGGTAAATTAAAGACTTATGTGGTCACAAAAAGAGAGATATATAGTAAAAGAAAGATTCAAAGTTGAAGAAAATGTCTAAATGGTTTACAATGTATTAAAAGTATATGCAGGCTAGTTAAAGTTCTTAAAAGTAAAAAAAAAAAAAAAGAAAAAAGGAAGTAGTTTGTTGTGGTGGTACACACCTTTAATCCCAACACTTGGGAGGCAAGGTAGATTGACCTCTGTTACTTCAAGGTGTGGTAGCACACACCTTTAATCCGAATGCCTGGGAGGCAGAGACAGACAGATCTCTGTGAGTTCAAGGTGTGGTAGTACACACCTTTAATCCCAGAACTTGGAAGGCAGAGGCTGATGGATCTCTGAGAGTTCAAGGACAGCCTGGTCTGCAGAGTTATTCCAGGACAAAGATATACAAAGAACTTGTCAAAAAATAAAAAAATAAAAGTAAAAATAAACGAAATAGAGGTTAAAATAAAGCCGTACAAAGATGGAAAATATACGGAGAATCTTGATACTGTATACTATTATACTCTCTTTGAATTGTTTGAATGCTGAGGAAGAAGCAATAGCTGCTAAAAGATATTTGTTTACAAATGCTGCTGAACTAATCCAAGATAGATATTTTGAAAATACCTTGACTTCAGAATTTAGATCTAAGGATATGATGCTTTGGAAAGGAGTTTCTTTTGTTTTTACAGAAAATGAGACCGTGTGGATTGCTTCTATCCCAATATGGTATGATAGACCACGCCCTCCTGAAAGGTTGCTGTGAACACCTTCAGAAAATTACTTCACCCAACTGATGACTGAGATGAACCTGGCACACAGGTTACACCATGAAAGACCTAATTAACAGCGTCCCCATTCAGCAGGAAGCAGTTTGGAGAGAAATAACTGCGCCCATTTTCCCAAATATTGTTTATAAATGTTCTTTTACATTTAAAGGGGGATATAATATGGAGATGAGTAATTTGCATTGATATGGATTTAGCTTTAGTGATTTAAATTTAAGGTCAATTTTGTTATATGTATATGTATTTCTGATACTGATTAATGTATTGTGATTGTGTAGTTCATTTAAAAATGTAATGTATATAGGTTGTTAATGGATAGTTATCAATATTAGTAAAACTTGTAGTTATGTTAGTTAGATTTTCTAGCTATATAGAGATTTATTTAAGTTACATAGGCATTCTTCATATCTTTCAAAGACTACAGAATATCGCATTTTAGATGTTTTAATAACTTAAGGCTTTTCATGACAATGAGACACATCAGCTCCTGGCAGCACCAATCTACTTCAAGAGGAAGATGGGCATCAAAGAGGATCCTTATGGAGTTTGATAGCCACTTGGGCAAGAAACTGCTCTTGCCTGGACTGTTGGCATAAACTGGACATGAAGAACCCACAGAGAGAGGACTAAATATGAGATGATCTTTTGGGGTTCCTGAGTCAAGAAAGAGTCTGCGATACATTCTGAAGGACACAGCAGATAGTGAATGAACTGCCTTCGAAATTTCCTGCTGCATAGAAATGTCTGATGGATATTTATGGGCCTGTAGGCAGAAGATGGATGCCCCAACAGTACAAAAGAACTTTGGGTGACTGTCCAGGCAGCGGGATGTCTCTGTCATTTCTAGAGTTTGGAAGTTGCTTATTTCTTGTTTACTTAGGTAATATTATATTCTTTTGGAGTCTTTGATGGAGTTGAAGAATAGATAGATAGTTATAGTTTTCCTTAGTTATGATAAAATATAAAGTAGATATAAATATTATAACTAATTCTTACTTGATAACTTGTTATATGTAATTTTACTATGTTAAAGTTAAAGCCTTTCTTTTATTGTTTAAACAGAAAAAGGGGAAATGATGTGGGAGAGTCTTCTGTTTGAGTTGATTTCATTGGCTAATAAAGAAACTGCCTGGCCCATTTGATAGACCGCCCCTTAGGTGGGTGGAGTAGACAGAACAGGAAGAGGAAGTGAGGTAGAAGGATCAGTTAGATGCCGCGCCTCTCCTAAGTTAGGCAGACCACCGTGCCTCTCCTCAGAGAGAAGCCAGATGCAATGAAGCTCCAGCCCAAGATGGACGTATGCTAGAATCTTCCCCGGTAAGACACCACTCGTGGTGTTACAAAGATTATTAGATATGGGTTAATCAAGATGTGAGTAAGAGGCTGAAAATAATGGGCCAGGCAGTATTTAAAAGAATACAATTTGTGTGTTGTTATTTTGGGTTTTAAGCTAGCCGGTGGCCGGGAGCTGGGCAGGACGAAAAGCAGCCCTGCCCGCAGCTCATCACTACACTGCCCAGCTTGAAACATGGAAAGATCAGATTCTTGTGTGTGTGTGTGTGTGTGTGTGTGTGTATGTGTGTGTGTGTGTGTGTGTGTGTGCACTGATTTGGATTAAAAATGAAAATATAGCTCTTCTAATGGGAGCTCACCACCTACAGCTGGACTGGGAATAAATGAGCATGGGATCAAATTAGACCCTCTGAATGTGGTTGACAATGGGGGCAGTCTGAGGGGCCAACGATTATGGCACTGGGATTTGTCCCTACTGCGTGTATTTTGGGGATCCTATTCTCTTTGGATGCATACCTGAATGTATGGGGGAGGACCTTGGACTTTCCACAGAGCAGGGTGCTTTGCCCTCTATTAGGACTGGAGCGGGTAGGGAGGAGGGTGTGTGGGGGAGCAGGAGGAAAGTGTGAGGAGAAGAGGAAGTGGGAATTTTGATTGGTATTATTTATAAAGTAATAAAATAAGAAAATATAGCTCTTATAGTACTTATGGATACTTATAAATGCTTTCTTGTGGAATAGTTAGGATAAATATGTTTTAGAATCATATTTAAAACAAAAATGTGAAAGAAAAGGCATTTAGCTGGAAGGAATTAATGGTATTCAGAGTAAAGGAAAATGAAACCAAGCAGTAATGATATGTTTGGGTCTTTTTTTCAAAACTTTTTGTCCCTTTTTTGAATGAAGGTTTCATATGCCTGCTAGGGAGTGAGCTCCAGAAATTGCTCTGTTAGCCTCATTTATAATGATCATGATGTGAACATTCATGTGTCAGGTCCTCCAAAAGTGCTTCTTCTGAAATGGTTCCTATACTTCTATGTATACCTATGATGGCCATAACTTCTAATAAATGAGTGATTACTGAATCAGCTTTTTATGAGCTTAAAGCAGTTGCCCATTAAAAACCTGAATAGGTGTCAATGGTGTGGTGTATATATTTTAATTTGCAAAATTCTGCAAAGTGATACACATCCATCTGCCAGATTTTACTCCTTTGAGTGCCCTTTGGATTAGCCCCTGCAGGCAGTGGTGTTTGGTTATAGAAAGAGCAAGTAGGGCATTTCTTTACAATTTCCTTAGCTTGTTGCCATGTAATAGAAAACTCTTTCTTCAAGCCTTTGCTATTGACATGATGTTTTTTTATGAAATTCAGAGGCCTGCAGCACACTACCAATCAACAATTGATCAATTTCTGCATTACCTTGTGCTAGAGGACCTGGCAGACCCATATGGAATCGGATGTGTGTTATATACATAGGGCAAAGCCTGTTCCTGATCATGCCTTGTACCTGGATAAACAATGAGGTTAGTTCTGTATCATCAGGTATTAATTCAGCAGTTTCAATATGTAAGATAACTCTTTCTGCATATTGTGAGTCAGTAACTATATTAAGAAGTTCTTTCAAATCCCTTACCACCATAAGAATGGCATATAGCTCTGACTTCTGGAAGAATCATAAGGACTTTGTTCCACCTTACTCAAATCTTCTGATTTGTAACCTGCCTTCCCTGATTTATTAGCATCAATATAAAATGTATGGGCTCCGGTTATCGGAGCATCACAGATGATTCGAGGAAGAATCCAAAAAGTTCTCTTTATAAAGTTAAGCCTCTTGCTTTTTGGATAGTTGTTATTGATTTCTCCCCCCAAAAATTAGCACAAGCTCTTTCCCATGGTTCGTTATCTTCTCACAACTTTTTAGTTCATCAGCAGTGAAAGGTCCTATAATTTCTCTTGGGTCTATGCCTGCTAGTTGACGAAGTCTCAATTTGTCTTTTATAATTGATTCAGAGACCTTTTCCACATAAGTTTTTATTTTCTTACTTGGTTTATGTGGTAAAAGATTCATTCTAAGATAATATCATCTCTCTGCATTAAAATTCCTGTAGGAGAAATTTTGGAAGGCAATTTGATGAGAATACAACTGAGCTCTGGATTCACCCTGTCCACATGTGCCTCTTGTAATTTCTCCTCAATCATTGTCAGTTACTTTTCTGCTTCAGCTGTTAATTCTCTGGGACTGTTTATGACTTTTTCACCATACAAGATTTTATTTAAATGAATTATCATATCAGGTGTTATCCCAACAGCCGATCGTAGGCTGAAAATGTCTCCTAACAACCTTTGAAAGTAATTGAGAGTAATAGCTGATCTCCTAATTTGTGCCTTTTGTGTCTTAATTTTTTGCAAACCTATTTTATAACCTAGATAATTAACAAAATCTCCTCTCTGAATTTTTTCAGGAGCAATCTGCAATCCCCATTTAGGTAAAATTATTTTTACTTCTTCAAACAGTCTTTCTAAGGTATCCATGTTTGATTCAGATAACAGAATATCATCCATGTAATGATAAATTATAGACCTGGGAAAATGCTTGCATATTATTTGTGATGGTTGATTTACAAAGTATTGGCACAGGGAAGGACTGTTCAATATGTTCTGTGGGAGGACGGTCCACTGGTATCTCTTTGTAGGCTGAGAGTTATTATAAGTAGGCACTGTGAAGGCAAACTTTTCTCTGTCTTTTTCTTGTAAAGGTATAGTGAAGAAACAGTCCTTTAAATCAATAACTATGAGAGGCCATCCTTTTGATAATAAAGAGGGCAGAGGAATTCCAGATTGCAGAGAGCCCATAGGTTGAATAACCTTGTTGATAACCCTGAGATCTGTCACCATTCTCCATTTACAAGACTTTTTTCTTAACCACAAATACAGGAGAATTCCAAGGGCTGGTAGATTCTTCTATATGTCGAGCATCTAACTGCTTTTGTACCAGCTGTTCTAAAGCCTGTAACTTTTCCTCAGCTAAAGGGCATTGCTTTGTCCATATTGGTTTCTCAGTCAACCATTTTAGAGGCAGGGCTGTTGGTATCTCTGAAGGGCCATGAACTGCTTTGCATTCTTGTACAGCCCAAACAGCCGGTTTCTGCCTTCTGCACTATCTTTTAATATTTTCCTCAGTAATATAGGCTCTAGAAGCAGGAGGAATGTTAATTTGGGTATTCCATTGCTGCAATAGGTCACAGCCCCATAAATTCACTGCAATATTGGCTACATATGGCCTTAATTTTCCTATTTGTCCTCTGCCCCTATGCATTCAACCCATCTCGTGCTCTTCCTTATTTGAGATAGGGTTCCAATTCCCAGGAACTGAACATTTACGTCCTGAAGAGGCCAATATGGATGTCAAGATTCTGAAGTAATGATACTTACATCTGCACCTGTGTCCAGCAAGACAATAATAAAAACGCTATTTACACACACTCTTAACTTTGGTCTTTGTTCATTTATAGAAGTCTGCCAAAATACACGTAACTCATCTTTCAGGCCGCTTTTGCTTTTAACAGCAGGCATGGAGCTTTCTAATTTTCCTGATGAGTCATGTTCTCTGCAGTAACTGGAAATGACTGGACCACATTAGCCATGGGGGCCTGCGAGAGGCCCCCCCATTGCATTTCCCAATGGCAACGGGTTGCCTTGTCTATCTCTTATTGACCTACACTCATTCATCCAGTGTCTGCCTTTTCCACATCTCCTACATAAACCTGAAGGCTGAGTCCTCCTATGTCTGTTATTTCTAGAAGAGGCATTATTATTATTATTATTTCTGGAAATCCGTTGTCTGCAATTCCTTTTCATATGTCCCATTTTGCCACAATTAAAATATTTGGTAACTTGATGCCTCCTTTTTGCATTAGAAATTGCTTCTTCTACCCATGCTTCAGTGCCATAGTCAAATGTATCAACATTCATTGTATGCAAGACCCATTTGTCCAAGGGCACTGATCTGATCTTTAAAGGCCCCAGGATCCTTTTGCACTCCACATTGGCATTCTCATAAGCCAAAGATTCAATTATTATACATCTTGCTTCTGGTCAGATACCCCTATTTGTACAGCTTTAGTTAGTCTTTGTAAAATATCACTAAAAGGTTCTCGCTGACCCTGTTTAACTCTGATATATGATTCCATTCTCTGTCCTGGGTCTTAAACCCTGTCCCAAGCCTTTAAGGCTGCTGTAGTACATATGGATAAAATGTTTCATCAAAAATAGCTTGTTCTAGATGATCGGAGAAAAGTCCCTCACCTAGAATTTGATCTAGGGAAATTTCAATTCCCTTTGCTCTTTCCTGCTGTTCTAAAACTCTAGCCTCTTGTCTGAACATGCATTTCCAATTTAATTGCGATTAGCTCTCTAGAACAGCTGATACTAATTGTACCCAATCGTTGCCTTCTTGCTTATAGACCAAGTTTTGAGAATCTCTCTAACAAAGGATGAATGTAGCCCAAAATTCGTAACGGCTTGTTTAATTTATTTGAGATCATTCATATGAATGGGTTCCTATGTATATTCCTTGATGACCCTAGGATTCTTGGAACCAGTCACCTTTTCTTATGTTATTATTGGAAAGGCAGGTAGAATTTTATGGAAATTATCTCAGAGAGTTTTCCTCATTGTCGGAGTTAAATTTCGCCTTTCTACCATTTGCTCCTGTTCATCAGAGTCTATAATTTCCTCAATCTTTTCAAATCTGCTTACCATTGCCTTCTGTAAGGCCTAGATCTCCTGTCCAAAATTATGCTCCAAGGCCTTCATGGAGGATTCTAAAGTAGGAAGTTTATCCAGTAGAGTTAATATCTCATCTTTGATAGAATTTTCATGGCATGAATTGTGCCTTCTTGCATTGACAATCTGTCAGCCAATCTGTCATATCCTTTAGACAAAATCCAATTGTCACATTCGGCAGTTTTAATTCTCTCTGATAATGTTTCAGTTCCTACAGAGAGGAACTGAAGTTTACGATCCAAATCAGCTGTTCCCTCCTCCACAGCAATGAATCTCTCCTTAATAGCAGACTGTATCTCTTCTAAATTTTGCTCAATTGACAGAGTCATATCAGACAAAGACCTATTCCCTTCCTTGAGAACTTCAAACTCTGTCTTGAGGAGGTTGGTGTCAGTCTGAATTGTTTTTGCAAATACCTCAACTGACTTAAAGATGTCACTCAAAACAGTTGTGCCCTTTCTTAATCATTCAACCTCTGCTCTTAAGCATTCACCCTCTGCCCTAAGAATCCTGGATTCATTCTGTAAGGACTTTATCATTTCTCTATTATCAAACGATGTAAGGAAAAAAACAAAAATGAGAAAAATTGCAAGCCCTATAAATATCCAAGTTATGGGAATATCATATATATCCTGCAATATCTCAGCCATAGTATAATTAAATAGGCTGCAGAAGCCTTCAATGATGATATTGTCAGACTTTTTTTTAATCGAAAGAAATTTTACCTGTAATGACCGTTGCCTGCCAGTAGGTGGCGGGGTGCACCTGGATCCACGTGACCAAAAAAGTCAGAACAGGAAAGGAAATTCTAAAAAAAAAAAACCAAAAAAAATAAAAAAAATAAAAAAATAAAAAATATTTTTGGTTGTGAGCCTAGCCTTTAACGGCTGAGCCATCTCTCCCCGGTGGTGGCGCACGCCTTTAATCCCAGCACTCGGGAGGCAGAGGCAGGCAGATCTCTGTGAGTTCGAGACCAGCCTGGTCTACAAGAGCTAGTTCCAGGACAGGCTCCAAAGCCACAGAGAAACCCTGTCTCGAAAAACAAAAAAAAAAAAAAATAATAATAATAATAAAAATAAATAAATAAAAAATAAAATTAAAAAAAATAAAAAATAGAAGCTCACAGACCATACACTGTGTGGGTTATAGCTGGGTGGGGGAGGGTGCCCCCTGGGGTGATAGAGTGGCCACGGGGAGTGTGTTCAGGTCGAGTCATGTGCCCTCCGGTCCATTTGCCAGCTTGCTCCCTGGCTTGGTTGCTCACACCTTACTTCTGCTATCATGGTGTGGGCAGTAATCGCTCTGCGGGAATGCCAAACCGAGTCTGCATTACTGGCGGAGGAAGCCTGGAAGCCAGTTAAGCATGCCCTATAAGGGCAGCAGAGTTGTGCTCGTTCATCGGTGGCTGCACAAGCTCGAATGCCAGGCAGTAACTGCTTGTCTCTGGCAGGTCAGGGCTGAGACTGAACTCAGCCGGGACTGGTGACGCCTGAGGGGTTAGCGTGCTCGGGCTGAGTCATGCATGTGCTTTGTACAAGCAGGGCTGGGATGGGCTAGTCTGGGAAACTGCGCTGAGATGGAGTGCAGGACCTTGCAGGCGGCAGCTGCACAAAATTGCATGCCAGGTGACCCGCTGAAACAATCAAAAGCCCAAGGCCGAATCTCTGCCATGCAGGGTGAGAACCAGAGCTAAAGGCTCCCAAATGCCCCTAGTTGGACACCAAAATGAAGGGGCGTGGTTGATCAGCAGTTATGATTAACCAGACTGGCCTTAATATATAATATTCAGCTTTATTAAAGGAAAGAAAAGGGAACTTACAAAAACCAAGGTTCCAGCGAAGAGCACAGGAAAACAAAGAGAAGGTGGGTTGCACACCCACAAGATTTTATAAGTAAATATTAGCCTAAGGGGAACACGCCTTACAAACAAGGTGATTGGCTGGGCTTCCACTTCACCTAGCCTATGAGGCTGACCAGTGGGAATGTTCTACTCTGATTTTCAGGTAAGCTTTAATTATTAAAATACAAATGAAATATTGCTACTTTTCCCATTTTATCTAAAATATAAAAGGCTATAACTAATATAAGAAAAACTATATGCAATAGGTACAATGACTATATATAATATATACAGGCAATAAATACATCAACAATGTCTAGTCCTTTTGCATTTGACAAATTCAGAAAAAAATGTTATATGTCTACCCAGTCTTGGTGAGTACAAAGTCTTGTACCTAATTTACTTTATATCATAACTTTATTTCTGCATCAGCTAAACAAGGAAATTTATAATTATCTAATCTTTAACTCCCTCAGAGACCCAAGAAGGAAATAATATTGACTGAGTAAGCAGGAAGTATGAGCAAGTGACTTCTAAAAATGTATGAGAAATGAGAGAAACAGTTTGCTCCCTAGACAGTCTTCCAAAGTTCCTCTGCAATGTTGGTGTTGGGACCAATAGAGTCCTGGCCTTCAGCTGCTCTTCCCTGTCTAGAGCCTTCTAATTGAAGTTGCTAAAAGCATTGAAAGGTTGAAGATTACCTATTAATTTGAAATATATCTCTGCACATCTAGAAAGCCAAAATAACATGGCACAATTTGACTATTATAGATGACTATCTATTAGTTCATAATTTCTAATTATACATTACATTTATGTAACACATATCCATAAGGGCATTCCACATCATAAACTTATAAAGGTCAATGAGATTTGGTAGGCTAGAGGAGCCAGCCACAGATCAGACTGCAGGTCTCTTCCCACTATATACTCAGCAATTAATTGACAAGAAACAAAGTTAGATATGCAAAAGTCACTTCTGTCTTATATAGAGATATTTTGTGGCAAAGAATAATGCAGAAAGATTTTGAAATATGAGATGTCAGGACCTCCCTTTCTTAGAAAAGTTATCTCATGCAGAACCTCTAAGGTGTTATATGACCAAGGAACAACAGAATGCCAGGATTAGATTTATAAACAAATTTCATAAAGATATAAATGTGAATGTTGTATTATGACAGAATTTTAATAATACTGCAGCAGCTTTGACCTGAGGAATTTTCATGGGGGCTCTAATTATTAAGTCTTAATAATATACTGCTTGGACATGGCAATATGCCTGAGTTGACTTGAAGATTTTGTTTTAGTCCAGGGACCTTGTACCCACTGATGTGTGATGTCTTTCTGCATATGTGTTGCTTTTATTGGTTGATAAAGTTGTTTTGGTAGAATATAGACGGGCTGAAAGACATATATAGAAAGAGTAGGCATAATTGAGGTGATGCTATGTAGCTGCTGAAGGAAACAGATACCAGCACCTTGCCCAGTAAACCACAGCCTTGTGGCAATACAAAGATTAATAGTAAACAGTTAATTTAAAACACTATCACACGCAAAACACACACACACACTACCTTATAGAAACAATATGAATAATTTCAGTATCTAGATGAGATTCAGTGAGTACTTGGGATCTATATTTAGTAGTAAGGAAAATATAAGTATATTTCACTATTAAATGATGTCAACAAATGTGTTGTTAAAAATAAAAGTTAGATAAATGTCTAGGGTTTATTGAATAAATCATGATTCTTAAAACTACAATTGTTTATGAGATCTTCTGGTTCCATACAAATTGAGTATCTTACTAATTGTCTTCCTTTCCTTTCCTTCTTTCCTTCATTTTTTCTCCCTTATTTGATCTCAAACTTCCTTCTTCCTATTAATAAACTTGCTTTCCTTATTTTTTGTTATTTCCTCCTAGTTTATGATTAGTAAGTCTAAATAAATAAGAACAACTTTTTCATATTTTGAGCATATCATTATCATTTTCATGGCTCATTTATTTTCTCTATGTCCTATTTCAGTCTTATATGGCTTTAAAAATATTTTAATGCTTCTTATTCATTTGCATGTCCTCTTTTCTGAGATATGAGCTCACAATTTATTTATTGTTTTAGTTTGTATAGTTACTTTAACTTTTTCCATGTCTTATTATGCAAATTCTTATTTTTGACAGTCAAATATATTAAAGTTTTCCTTTAATGTTAAATTCACATTACATGATTATTGATCTGGATACTATTTAACCATCTTCAACTAAAGAAATATAAATATCTAAGTGACACAAATTTTTACCATAGACAAAATATGAACAGAAAAACATATAAAAATAGGAAATCCTCATAAAATATCCAGCTTTCTAGCTCCAAGTTGCAAATGGAAAAGAAAGCAACTTTAAATAAGTATTTCTGAAGGTACAATGCATGCTATCTAAAGGTAAGTTAATCACCAGTCTTAAATAGTCTTTTGATATCTATGACTTAAAACCATGACTACTTGTGCCACTATGGCATGAACAACATGAGAATTAAAAAATACTTTCTGATAGATTTACATCCTGCTAAAATGCAAACTTCACTTGTCACTGTTTTCTGGCTAAGAACCTATGATCAGACAAACCTTAGGCCTTCAGGGAGGACCTATCTCTATTTTTTGGCTAAATAATATAGAATTAAAGTGAGTCTTAAGGACTTATCAGTAGACCCACATAATTCAGTGAATCATTCAATCTTCATTAGAAGCTTTCTTTCCAGTAGATGGCGAAGAACAGTAAGCAAACAACTCATCACCGTGAAGAGAATAAGAGCCTTCTCAATCTCACACCTTGAGTGAAGCATTTGTATTGTACCACATACTTTCTAAGTCCAGTGCCTATTGAAGAAGAGAAGGCAGAAGACAACAAGAGCCAAAATTGATATACAACTCTAATCAAATTGTTTTTCAAACACAGTAGGGTAATTGGACATATGAGCTTCTAAAAATTGAAACAGTATGCTAATACAAGCTGAGTAGAGACACAACTCCAGGATGTTGAAAGGAGGAGGGAATAAAGTACATTCATGGCTGAGATGATATTGATAATTAGTAGACCCAAACGAGATAGCATTAAGGGTGGCCCTTTTGCAGACCTGACAAAGATCTAGTGGAATTTAATCCATCAATGCATACTATATAGGTCAGCACAAACTGTACTTGTTGAGATTAAAAACAAGACAAAAAATGAGGACACAAAATTGTGAAAGGAAAGGAATGGGACAAACTTGGTGGGTGATGCAGTGAATAAAATTAAGACATACCTCAAGAAATTCTAAACATATTAAAAAGTGAGAAAAACAAATGAACTACATATTTTGAATAATATAAAGACAGAGAGTACCTGATAAGTACAAAAGGCACAAACTGAGATTCATAAGAGGAAAGATATTTTGGTCTTACTAAGAGGATATTGGTTTTCAGAACAACTCTTTAGAGACTAGCCACAAGATACCTATCCAAGCAGCCTTTGACCTAAGGCTATGCCCTCAAAACCCTGCATGATTGTTCTAAAGTATAATCTCTGAAACTGTGAATTTGTTGCAGTGACTTTTTCATGCTTCCCTCACTTCCCTTACCAGGACCTGATAAAGTAAGAACATCAATGTAGGATGGAGAGTAAAGCTTCTTTGCCATCTTTGGCTAGAATCTGAAAATATGAGTTTATCAAAACTGTGCTCATAAGCTTGATGAAGACCAAATTAAGTAATAGATAAGAAATAAAACCTTATTATTTTGGTGAAAACCCACCAGAATGTTTTGTTCATGGTCTTTGAACCTTTGGATATGCTTCCCCCTCTATAATTTCAGGACAAATTTAGCATATTCTGGAACTTTTATTTTCCAAGGTTAATAATAACTGGTTACCTGCCCGATGTAGCTTTTGTACTTAATAATAGAAGGATAGTCTTCAAAGTCTCCCCTAGTCCATTGTTTTCCCAGTTAGTATAGCTGCTTATTTTAACTCCCCTTAGCTATGGTACAAATGATTATTGCTCAGGTGGCTTGCTATATGCACTATAAAGATGCTCTTAATCTCGAATAAACATGCCTGTCTTCTGCATGTCTACCTACAAGATGGAGTATAAAAGGTGTTCTGCAACTTCTGTGAGTTGTGTCTCAAAAGACTTGTGCCAGAAATAGAATATGCTGTGTAAAATTCATTTGGTTAAAGTGACAAGCCAGGACAAGTGAGCATCCCTAATGTAGAGAATCTTTCTGTGAATCATTTGTTCAGAATTTAAAATAATACCACTGGACTATACTTAAATTCTTGATTATATGTGCTGCTCTCTGAACTTGTAAGTTAACTTGTAAGTTAACTTGTAAGTTAACATATTACCTATTCAATATGAATATGATTAATATATACTTCTATTGTTTTCTTTCTTAATAAATTAAAAAATAAAATTTGAGTTTTATTATAATTGAATTTTCACACTTAAGGAGATTTGCATATTTTATAAGAAACTGAGAAGATTTTATGTTAATTGATTTTTTATTGAGAAAAATAAAATTGCCTTTTAAACATGAGTGTTGTGTGTACATGAGCATGTGAGCTAGGATATCATTTTGTTTTTGTTATAAAGCCATTTCTTAATTCCTGATATTTTTGGTAATAGTAATCACCTGGTCTATATAGGAAGCTTGTGTCATGTACACTTTTTCATCTGCTTTTTTCTGAGAAAAGCAACTTAAATAGAGAGCATATTTTTTCAGAATTCTCCATTTTAAGCTGAGTATGATATGCATTCATAATTTTCCTATTAAACCTATGTTCTTGCTTTCCATTAAGGGTGATCTCAATTTTCTCAACCTACAAAATAGTTGTGTATTCATACATTTATTATTTCTCATTAGTTATTGTAAAATATTTTCTTATGGTTTTAGATGAAAACATAGCAAACATTTCATTAAAAAATAAAATCAATAAAAAAATGAAATTCAGTGCTGTTATTCAGAATTAACTATATGATTCTTGGGAAAATTCCTTCAATTCCTTAGAACACATCTTTACCATATTGAGAGCTGGACAGCCATACTGTGGTCAATGTAAACATAACGTGTAGAAATACATTTTAAATATTCTTTAAAATTAGGCAAATCTTAATTAACCTACATATATACCAGTAGCTATACTTTCATATACTGCAATGTTATTTAAATGTTAAATTTTATTTTATTTATATAAAGACAAACTTATTTAATTAATCACATAATTAATTGTGCTTTTTGGTTTGTAGATATCAAGGAACAGATTGAAAGTTATTTAGGAAATAATTACAAAATTAATAAATGTTTATTAATTTTTTATTTTAATAAACATTAAAATACAACTACATAGAAGATTGCATTTATTTTGAAAGGCCATAATAAATCATATTTTTTACTTACCTAAAAGTAGGTATAATATATATAAATATTTTAGGGATCTGACACTGTTGAAATGATGTTTCATTTTTCTTTAATATCTGAAAGCATAGAAACTCTTTTCCACCTTAAATAACACCAAAGGTAATTCCAGGGGGAGTTTGCTTCAAAATGTCTTCCATATAAAAAAAATATTCTGCAGCTTAACCTTCTGTTATGATTGATAATCTGTACCACAACCTTAATCAATAATGCATATAATAGTTATTTTCAGTCAATCAGTATAATAAAAATTATATACAAAAGATATCATTGCCTTAAAAGTAGCTATGTTCATACAACAAATACAAGATGTTGAAATACTATGTCTCTGCTTTCAAAGATGATGAAGGAAAAGAAGAAGAAAAATAAGGCTTCGAATTTGGAACATTCCAAGAAATGGAGAGATGCACTTAAGGCCTTGCTCTTTGCCATTTATGATGAAAACACACAAAGTGCTTCTTCAGCGAACTGACTTCCTTTCACCACTCCAAACTCTTCAGATACATTTCCCTTCCTTTGAGATTACTTTTTGGTCAGTACATTCTGAAGAACAAGTTGTCAAATGCTTAACAACGATTTGACTCACACATTGCTCACACCTTGTGTTTTATAAAGGTTTGCACATTGTATGACATAAAAAACTGAAGATTCTCCTTCTGATTACAATTGCAGTTAGAGAACTAAAGTCTATCCTCCATGGATATTGAAGATAGAAGTTTGGTTTATCACGTTTAGACACTGAAAATAGTATTTTACACACTGAATTAGAAACTACACATTTTTTTTTTCAAATCCCGACTGAAGTTTCCCCTCCTTCCTCTCCTTCCTGTCCCTCCCTCCATTCTTTCCACGTTGCCCTCCCAACAGTCACTTCTCTTCAGCTTCTTCCAGAAAAAGGCAGGCCTCCTGTGGATATCAACCAAACATGGCATAACAAGTTGCAGTAAGACTAGATATTGTATTAAAGCTGGGCAAAGCAACTCAGTATGAGGGATAGGGTCCCAAAAGCCAGCAGCAGAGGCCAAGATAGCCTCTTTAATTGAAATATAATTAGGTAACTTTCTCTCCCTTCCTCTCTCTCGTTCATTTATTTTGCTTTTCTCCAAAATCCTCACATACTTCTCCATCTTCATATTGGTAGAATCTTTTTCTTTAATTATGTTTATTACATACAAAACAAAACACACACATACACACACATATATGAATGAACAAATATGCATAATACAACATACTAAATATGTTTTTGTTGTGTATATATGTTCTCAAAGATGAGCACTCTCCTTTGTTCAGCCATTAAAGTGGTACATCTCTGAGAGAGGATAATTCTCTTTGTCTCAGAAGCCAGTGATTGCTTGTAGTCTCTTTCTAGGGAGGGAAGCCAAAGAGACAACCCCCTTCCAAGTTTACATGTCTATTGATATTACCATTGTTCTGGTCTTATTTATTCAATCATTTCTAGAAAACATTATTTGAAAGAAGACTTTTTATATTCTTGCTTTTACAATATGTCCATTCCTTCTTCAATGATTTTTCCCTGAGCCATAGATACAAGAGCTATGATATATACATATCCATTGTGCTGTATTCTTCATATCTGTTTATATCTGCATTTTGTATACATGTGTTTTCTGTGATGGGATCCTTTTTCTGTAAATAGAAGCTTCTTTGATGGGGGTTATAGCTAAACGTAATGGTGCTCATAAGATTTAGAATGTAGGAAAAATTATAAGATTTACAGTGTAATGGCAATTATATTAGTCTAGCAAAGCGGTAGTAGCACATTCTTTTCTAAGGTCCATGACCTTTATAGATCTGGAAAGCTAGCTATGCTTCTTGTACCAGTCATGATTTCTCTCCTGTTTTGCTGTTCTTAAGAGCAATTAGACAGCTTCTGGTTGTTACAGACATATGACTGCCACTTCTTGTACCTTTATGTAAATCTTGTCATTCAGGTAACTGTCATAGTTCATAGGTTCTGTAGCTAATATTTAATTGCTTCTCTCCCTTGACAGCTCATGTTGTATTTTCTAGAACCATGAAAGGTAGACTACAGGAAAATACCTTTCATGTTCTACACAATTTGATTCACCTGAGTCATGTGTGTCATATAATGTTATCTTCAGCAATAAAGTTCCACCTTTAACCTCTGGGAAACAATCAAGGGTGACATGAGTAATATATATCATTTTTGGTATCACTTGTACTACCCTGATCAACCCTTTGAAAGGAGAATTTTCATGTGTTCTATTGAAATTTTTATGAGTGAGGTATCTGACCCCAGAATAATGAGCTCCCCTGGTTCTCCCTTTGTTGATGTTCCTAATTCCAAGTCTTTAGGTATGAGTATAAAACATGGAGTAACCACAGAAACCAGTAAAGTATAAAGTGATATAAGTGTGGGCATGGTGTAGGGAGGGGAATTGCAGGACATAAGTAATAGATATTAAGAGGTAAATAGAATAGCAGAGGGGCTTTACCTGGGAAGTAGGGAAAAAGTTCACAGACAAGGATTGATAATGAAAGTTGTTTGATAACATCTAAAGAAATTATATTATTCTATATATACCTTCTTATAATAATACAGATATTTATACATACACAAATAGACACATCACATGTACATACACATACATGTAGATGCAATCTATACTATGTGATTCCTCAATATTTTGTACTTAAATTTCTTTAACTCTTACAGAAATGTACAATTTCTTTTATTTGAAAGGGAAAATTAGTCAATCTGATGATATTTGTGTTTTGTTTTATGGGTTTAGGAATACAGTTAAATGATGCCTTAGGAAAGGACATTTGTAGCCTGATGATTCATATATTTAATTTTTTCTTCAGATAAAACTGATAATAGATTTTTATAAGTAGTAATTGTGTAGAATTTACCTGAAGGAATACATGACAAATGAGGGTCAAGTGAAATTTATTTTCCTCATGTTAATGAGGCTTAACATCAGTCAATAACACTTTCTACAGAAAATATGCCTATATTTGTGTGTAATTTTTATCATTGGTGATGGAGATTTGGTGACAGGAGATATCTAAATATAAAATACAGGGAACTATCTGGGGGGACTAGACATATCACAAATGATCCTATTTAGAAGTATTGTCAAATCAAGGTGATAAAGTCAGTGTCAGAAAGAAGGCTAGCTTGGAATTAAATTACCTTTAAGGAGAAAGAGGTAAATAAGTGAGGTAATAATGAATTTTCTGGGCACTAAGCGAGTAGTGTATAGTAGATTATATATATATATATATATATATATATATATATATATATCAACTATCATAGCTACTTCATATATATATATATATATCAACTATCATAGCTACTTCATATATATATGCATATATGAAGTAGCTATGATAGTTGATATATATATATATATATGATAGTTAATATCTACTTTACAGATCTAGAATTACCAAGGAGAAAAGTCACAGTCAATCCCTTTAAGGAGTTAGCTAGATCAGGATAGTCACTGTATATTTCTGTGTGGAGTTAGCTAGGTTAGGCTGGCCTCTAGATACTTTTGTGAACAGTTAGCTACATCAGGTTTGCCTCGGGATATTTCTATGTGGAGTTAACTAGGTCAGATTAGTCTCTGGATATTTCTGTGAGAAGTTAGTTTAGGTCAGGTTAGTTTCTGGATATTTCTGTGTGGAATCTTTTAGTTTAATTTACTTATGGGCAGAAGGCTCACTATGACTAGCAGAGAAATTAAAAGGAAGCAAACAAGTTGGCTGAGCAGTAACCATTATTGTGTTCTTTCAAGTGACAGGTACAATGTAGGCAGATACCTCACAATCCTCAAACTATGAACTTCTCTCTGTACCCACAAACTGAATCATGACCTCAAAATAAACCTATCATTTTCAGTTGGAGTTGTTAAGGACTTTTCATAACATGTAAAGTCATCAATGCAGTAGACTAATTGGTGCCCGAAATCAAGACTTCGGTAAGTTTTATTGACATTCTGACTATCTTTTATTGTGTCTCTTGAATTTAGTCACTTCCCCTATGAAATGAACAGAAAATGAAAATGTAGGCTACCCAGTAAAATAAAAGAAGAAAAACAGGGATAAAGAATAAAACATTGATTTTTTTTACAAATAACTTTTTAAATAGAGTTCATGAAAAGATGACTATTTTCCTCTTTTCTTTGTTTTCTTTATATTATTGTACTGCAATAATTGTGTGCAAAGCATGAGTCTCTGTGCTCATGATGAATGTGTAAAGGCATGAATGTTACAGTACATGTACAGTACAGAAGTCAAAGGATTACTTTGTGGAATATATATTTTCATATATATCAAAGAGTATTTTCTAGTAGATATAGATATAGATAGGTAGATATCTTTGTCATTCAAGCTATTGAAATAGAAAGGTGATTTGGTAATAAAGCTTCATCTCTGTATCTCAAACAGATTCTATATTGAAAAGTCTCAACATATCATAGCATCCTGTTTTTAATTAGATCTATGCTTCTTGTTAGAAGTAAAAATGATAATAAATCTTTTTCATTTTATATTTGTAAAATCATTTTCATGCATAACTTTTTGAGCATCTGAAACCCTAACTGCTTGTGCTGAGTAGTTGAGTGTACATTTGGAACACTGAGCTCCAACAAAAACTTTAATTATGTTTGCAGTTTTGTTTATAGCTATCCTGGGGCACACAGTATGTGCTACACAACTGATATATGTGCAAGTTTGCACTGAACTCTTGCATTGGGTCCCAATGGACTTGACCAATCTGGAATGACATCATCTGCACTTTTTAGCATGTAATTCATCAAACCTTTTAAAAACAGATTGAGTTTATATTCACAAAAAGCCATCAAGTCTAAAAGAATTCTGGCAATCTGAGCCTAGATGATTATAATACCAAAGCAGAGTCAGCCATCCACATGATCCATCTTGTAAAGTAGTTTATACTACAAACCTGATATCATCTATCTATGCACGTGCATGCACACACACACACACACACAATTTTATTTATTGTTTAACTGGTATTGTTCTCAATCAGCCTCAGTTAAATTTAAACTACCAAACATAATCCTATATTTTAGAAATCTCTATTAAAGAAGAAATTAAATGCAAAAAATTACTTGTTAAATATAAAAATTTTCTTCCAGAAGTTATCTACATACATTTCATTCTTGTGAATGTGAAGTGTTCAAAGATAATATCATCTCTTAATACATGTATAAAACATCCATGTTAACTACAAAACAAAAGAATAATTTTACAGAGGACCTGACACAATTTTATTAATCAATCTACCATCTTCTGCAGCATAAGGTTTATACACTTCTGTCTTGCTGATTTATTTCTAAATCATTCCTGAAGCTTTGTGATGAGTGAAACTTAGAAACAAATATTCATTTCCATCCTCTCTTCCCATGGTTATGATATGTAGTTCTTGCAAGATGACTTTCAATCAACTTACTATAAATTTGGCTATAACTTTAAAATTACAGCTTAAAAAGTACATATCAAATGTTAAAGCACTTAAAGGAAGAAACATGGAGAAATTTAGAATTTTTTAAATAGTCCTCTCAAAGATGTGAAAATATACCTAAGGATATATTCCTGATTGTAAAATTCATCTGAAGTTATTTTTCATTTATTAGAGAATAAATGGATATTGATGCAAAAAAAAAAAAACCTCTTTTTTGTTTGAATGACAGAAAACTTAGATAGGCTCATATATTTTAACACCAATTGTTGGAGCTGTTTTTAGAGGTTATGGAACCTTTAAGTTGTGGAGACTTGATGGGGGAGACGTTTCATTGAGATGGGCTTTGAGAGCTCATATCTTCACCATTCTATTTTTCTTCTTTCCATTGCCTGTGTGCAGCTTGGATGTGATATCTCTGCTTCATAGCTCCAGCCACTACTGCCCTTCCTCTCAACAATTATGAACTCTAGAAACAAAAGTGAAAATAAACCCTTTTATGCACTAGTTGTTCTTAGCTGCATAGCCTTTGTGCAAATCAACCTTGGACACTGGTATGAGGATTGAGAAGATGGCACACACTTAGGGTAATAATGAAGCTGTTTACAACAAAATAAGACAAATAACAGATCCTAAAGGTCAGTCATCCTATGGAGCTGAAACAGGTTTTGTACATGTATGTTTGATGGGATTGTTTTTGGTTTATTATATTTTCTTTGTTATTTTTAAGAAAATAATGAGTGGCCAGGCTGTGGTGGCGCATGCCTTTAATCCCAGCACTCGGGAGGCAGAGGCAGGTGGATCTCTGAGTTCGAGGCAAGCCTGGTCTACAAGAGCTAGTTCCAGGACAGGCTCTAGAAACTACAGGGAAACCCTGTCTCAAAAAAAAAAAGAAAAGAATGAGTGAATGAGTGAATGAATGGATGAAAACCTCATTACTAGGGTAAATATTAACAACTCTCTTTTTACTTGTACTACTGGAAGAAGTAAACACAGTTTTCTCTCATAGAGTGACACTGGGTATATCAACCACTTAAGAGCAGGCTTCATGCTTTAGAGTAGTTGACCAACATAAAATGGAATCTATATACTTTTTTGTGATTTTATTTGGATACAGTTTGGTTAGGTTTGTTTGCTTGGTTGGTTTCTTGGCTGGAGTGTTGTTTTATCTTGTTTTCTGAGTTTTAAGAGGTTTGTTGTATCAGGTTTCTGTTTTTTGGGGAACGATCTTGAGTGGTTAGGAATGGGGAGAGGATCTGAAAGGATATGACAAGGGAGTACCTAAGATCAAAATATATATATTTTTTAAAAATTAGATAATACAAAATAAAATATTGTAGAACAAAAAATACTAATAATTATACCTATTATAAAGCAAGACTTATTATTTCACTAATCCCAGAACTTGTTTGCACAAGGACTAAACTCAAGCATTGCCTTAAGTATAGTATCTTTTCTGACAATCAATTCATCCAGTAATCTTACTGGATTGCTAATATAGCTTCATGTTCTCCTCTTGACCTAATTGAAGGCTGTGTCATACACCTACACTGAACATCTTGAAGTCACCAAGGTATGCCACGTCTAACATGATTTTTTTTAGTTGTCCTGCAAACTGAAGCAGTTATGAGGAGCGTAACATATATTGAAGTAAAAGTTATGGTTTATATATACCATAACCCCTGAACTTTCAGTATCCTTTACAGCTGCAGGAAAGTTTCCTCACAGTCTCTCTAAAGTGTGCATAGTAGATTATTACCACAATGAGAACCACCCTTGACTAGTCTCTATGATAGGAATGATTCAGGTCCAATCTCTGTAGTTAGAGCCAGCTATCAATGCAAGGGGGACAAAGGTCCTCAACAACTTAATGTTCTTGAAAAAAGGAAAATAAATTTAAAGAATTATCATTAAGTTTCCTGCCTTGTGACAGAATAGAGAGACCTATTTTTCTTGGGTCACCTACTGGGTGTTAAATGACAATTAAATAAGTTAAAGTAGTCATTATTGTTAATAATCCATTCTTTTTATATTTTTATTGTTGCAAGCACCTCAGGTATTGATTTTCTTGTAAATAAGCAATGATTGCTTGCAAAAAGGCAGTTCAGCTCCCTAATTAGTCTGCTTTCCTTAAGCAATTTAACCTTCAATCAAACAGCAAGCAAGCCTAGCCTTATGTAAGCCATTTTGGAGATTCCACTGATGCCTCAACAAGACCCAGGAAGATCATAGCTGCAAGGTCTGACTCTTAGAGACGCTACCTTAGCCAGCATTGTTTCATATGGTTTGTTCTCAAATTTTTGCTATCATAAATGTCAGTGGACTAATATCTGCCAACCATTCCTAACTGGAAGACATGTGATATTTCAGAGAAACAGTTTGATTCATTGAGTCAGGGAGACAATGTTATGAACTATGTAGACACAAACCTTCATTTCTACACTAGGTTTGCTGTGGTGGTGGAAAAACACTTCTATCTGAATAAACAGAATGTTTTTATTTAGTGAGTTGGATAATGACTATCTTGAGGTCTTCTTTATGTAGCATTACAGCACAAAGTTTAGTAAAAGGCTTCATTTATCTGGCTTTTTCTTACTCATTTTTGGTAGTGTGCACTGAGCTCTTCAAATACAGAAGCAAATAGTAGAAAGCACCAAAGACAGAGGCAAAGGCTACTGAGCTGGAGTAGGAAGATCAGAGAAAGCAGACTGTTTGACAACCTAAGAGGAAGCTGAGCAGTTTGAGAAGTTAAAGGACATAATATATATATATATATATATATATATATATATATATATATATTATGTCCAAATATATAATATATATATATATATGTCTAAAGTCAAAGAAAGAGAGAAATATATAAGCAAACAGAGAAGATAAAGTGAAGGTTTCCCTCTTTGGGAGAATTCTAGGGAGCTTCAAAGTCTTCAGGTCAAGGGTCTTAGGCAACAAGAGTTGATATCTATATCCCTGGTTGTTGTCAAAAGTTGAGCAATCCCAATTCCTAGAGTTCACAAAAGCAACTGCCACCAAGACTATCTAATCCTTATTTATTGTGAGTATAAGAGTCTAAACATATTTAGATTTAATGACCCTGCTCTTTGATGTCTATAGGAGAGATAAAAAATGAGAGCACAGAATTTGCTATTTTTCTACCTGTTGACTGCAGTAGCTAGCTGTTCTCTAAAGTTAAGCAAAGTTATTGCTGTCTTGAAGACTTTATTTTTTCCTACCTCTGTTTTTTTTTTTTTTTTTCTGTAGGTAAAACAGATGTTCCAGCAAGATGAGTAGTAACTTAGAATAGCACTTAGAAGTTCTTATCTCATTCATGGAGAGTTTAGGTAATTTCTGTCTTACTTGAACTGAACAGCTTCAGAGGGACCTGATGAGACTTTGTGTTAGTCATTTGTGGTTTCTAAAGAACAGGACTATTGTCTCTAAAGGGAAGATTGAGGCACTAATGGATGATTTCCTGTAATTTAGAGTTCTTTGATGTGTGACCATTTGTTGACTCTGGTTGGGTCAAGTGAGATGGTTATAAGCTGTTCTTAAAGTACCTTCCTTACTTACAGTTACCTCAGGGTAAGTGGAATACTTATGATCATTAAATAGTTGGCCTTCTTGTCTAATTCTAGGCTGAGCAGCAAGCTAAAAAATGTGCTTGTGGGAGTCTCTGAGGATAATTTCATATTAGAGAGTTATTAGAGAGCTTCCTCTAGATATTGCCATTAAAGTCTCATTGTCCCAAGAACTGTATTTGGCTAGAAAAAAATTAAAGCAAAAAAAAAAAAACCTTTTAACTTATTAGATAAAAAGTGGGGACTCCAAAATGACAATGCTCACGGGTGTAATTTTTGATGTAAGATTTTTTAAATACAGTCTGTTCTCATTTTACATAAACTATCCCCATTCTCACTCCCTCTCCACCTCCCACCTTACCCCCATCCACTCCTTAGCAAAGATAAGACTTCACATGGAGAGTCAAGAAACTCTGACACATCACTTCAAGGCAGAAAAATTGTCATCACCCCATATCTAGGCTGATCAAGGCATTCCTCCAAACATAATGTGCTCCAAGATGTTAGGTCAAGCACCAGGGATAAATCCTGACCCCATTATTAGTGATGCTAGAAACTGTCTCTGTCCCAACTGTCCCCCCACATTCTGTGAGTCTAGTTTTGTCCTTTACAGGCTTCCCCGACTTTCAGTCCAGACTCAGTGAGCTCTCACTAGCTCAGGTATGCTGCTTCAGTGGGTATCAACATCATGGTCTTGAACCATTTTCTCATATTCTCTCCTCACTGTCTTGGGCTGGTTTCAAGAATCTTGAGCCAGTGCTTTGCTATCTATTTCTGTATCTCCTTCCATCAATTTATAGATGAAGGTTCTCTGATGACAATTATGGTAGTCATCAGTCTGATTACAGGGGAAACCCAGTTTAGGCATCCTCTCCACTGTCATTTAAAGACTTAGCTGTGGCCATTCTTGTGAATTCCTGTTTTTTTCCCTAGTGTCATGTTTCTCTCCAGCCTCTTAGTAACAAGGAAAATATTAATTTGACTGGCTTACAGTTTTTGAGGTTTATTGCATTATAATCATGGCTAGGAAGCAAGGCTGTGTGCAGGAAGATTTGGTGCTGGAGACATGAGAGTTCTATATGTTCATCAACAGGCAACAGAAGGAGACTGGGTGCCACATTGTACATAGCTTGAGCATGTATGAGACTTTTAGTCTGCCTCTACAGTGACAACTTCCTCCAACAAGTTCAAAAGCCATACCTCCTTATAATACTATCCCTACTGAACAAGTATTAAACATATGAGACAATGGGGGCTTATCTAATCAAAGTCCCACACTCCCCAAATATAAACCTCATGGTATTTTTGTCTTATATTGTTCATAATCTAAATGTTTACTTCACATGCATTTAAATGCAGCCAAAGAACTAATATTACTTAAGAGATAGCATGAAGCAAGCACACACATCTGGAAGGCAGATAGGTCAGCATTGTTGAGCATAGTAAAAAACATGAGCACTTTGGGGAAAAAACAGCAAATAGGATAATTATCAGTGTTATAAAGCTATAACTGACATTTTCATGTAAAGAACCTCTGTAAATTGGATCAAGATAGCCCCTTTGGTTAGTGAGATGCTTAAGTGGAACTGTTTGGGAGAAATTCTTGCTTTTTATTCTCCACCTCTGCTTTATTTCTCCATTACGATGATTTTATGGTGAACACGCCTGCTTGTGAAGTAATTTTAGCAAATGTTTAAAAGTATCTTCCGGGCTGAGTGTATTAAGTTTTATATAAGCCATGTTTTCAATGTTCAGATGCTCAGCTTTATTGCAGCTATGTCCGTGGACCCTATAGTGTTTATGTAAGCTGCAGGCTACTGCTATCATCTTTAGAGCATCTAGCCAACTGCTTTTATGTCTTTAAGATACTCTTACAGCTGAAATAACATTGGCAATAAGCACACAAGGAAATAAAAGCACATTGCAGCAATGGACTTTCTGAAAATTCTGTGGATCTGATGTTTGAATAGACCCATAAGTGTTTGGTAGTTTTGCAGATAATCAAGAATGGAATTTTATCCCAAATTCTTGTCTTTAAGGTTATTTTCACTGAAGAAAGAGAACATGCCTAGATAAAGGCATATACGTGAAGGTTTCAATCATGAGGGGAGTACTTGGACTTTGATTCTTCATTTGAAGTAAAAAGAAACTGGTTAATTTAAATGGTTCTAGTTTGGTAAAATTTTTGAGTTGATTTTAGGGGTTCATCCTAGAATTCAAAAGCAGTGAAAGTAATGTGTAATTTCTGCCAAAAATCACTCAAAATTGTTGCTATTCTATAAGTAATCATCAAAATTTATACTAGCATTTATGTTGTTAATTTTAAACTTAAAGTTATTGAATTAAAAAGTGACACAGGAAAATTATAATTATACAAAACACTAAATAAAATTGAGAAGGTCAAAATAGAGAACAAGCTAGCATTCTTTAAATTTACATTTCTTTTTATATACCTATGCATTTTACTTGTACTTAGGTGAATTTATTTCCAGTTAACATAATTAAGTTATAATGTTAACTGTTAACCTATTCCCATTAACTTTCTTGAATTCCTCCAAACTATCAAAACTTTGGAAGAGAATTTTTGTACTAGAGAAACCTTTAGATATAGCTTCACACATGTTCTTTTGTTGTAGTCACGAATCATTGTGATGAAATGCATGGATCATTAGCTAAGAATACAGGAACTGATACATAACTGTGTTTCATATTGTAAACAACAGCATCACAACTATTTTTATATGTTTAAACATTTAAACATTTTAATATGCAGTATTCTAGTTTTAAAATTCTGATACATTACTATGAATGTGATTTCTGCAATTGGCAGGAGGCAAGACAGAAAATACATATTATAGAGAATAAGAAAAATTACAAAATATAAACATTTATTTATAGATAGCATGAATACCCTTAAGATTAAATTATATCTAGAAGAAGCAATTTATACCTTGAAGAATTTCTTCATAATTTCTTAATAGTAAAAATACAAGTACATGCTAGTAAAAGTGTGTTAAGAAAACATACTTAAATTAATATTATCTTTATATGAATCAAAGATACTATCCTATTCTGTTTTAAGATTGTTTATTTTCTTTTTATATATGTGTTGGAGTGAGGAATCTGTGTATAAATAAGTTCACTGTATGCTCAGTCCATGAGACATTACTAGATCTCCTTGAAGCAGAATTACATTCCGTTTTGCCCTTTTCAAAGTGGGTGCTGACAACCAAACTCAGGTCTGCAGCAGGAGCAAGATGTGTTTTTAACCCCTGAACCATCTCTCTAGGCTTTGGTTCTTTCTTTTACACTTTTAATGTCTCTTAGAACACAATCTTAAATTTTATTAAAGAATGAAGTCTGGATAAAACATTGATATGTATTTTACAACTTGTAAGTTTTTTTTAAAAAATGCAGTTTTGCTTTTAGACATATGTATATGTGTGAGTATATGACTATGAACCATATATCTTTCCAGTCATTCAAAAATATTGAGATACTTAATGAATTTTCAAATTACCTTTTTATGTATACTTCCTGCTCTTCCATTTACAATGAGAATACTTGGCCACTTAATGTGTTAATTCCTTTTGAATCCAGTGCACTGGAATATATCATAGAGAAAAGTTTAAAAAGCCAAATATTAAAACAATGGCAAATAGAGGGAAAACATTTTAGGTTTGACCCAAATTCATAAGGAAGTCATGTCTCTTTGAACATAAGCCTCTTTAGTCAACATCTTAAATGTCAGTGCATATTCAATATAACATTTCCTCAAACAGCATTGAAATCTTTTTTCCATTGAAATAGTCTATGAATGTTTCAAAGTTAGAAACAATGATGCCAACCAATATAGACAAATGGACAATTATGGAAAGCTTAATGAAAAAAAGAGAATAAAAAATATGCAAAAATAGTAAAAGAAAGGGAGAAACACATCAAAAGAAAGGACAGTGTGCATGATTAAGTTTTATAGAAAAAAAGATTATTCAAAACCTACTTGAACCAAATTATTATACAGCCTGGACTAGATATGTATATTCTAATTATTTTATATCTAATGTTTTGTTAAAGGATGATTTCCCCTTATATTGTTCAAACTATGTAAGTTCAGATGAACACTGTTAAATTTTCCTTGTCTGTGAAAGTGACCTTCATGGTGTGGAAAACTCTAAAATCTAGATGAGTTTCTTTTCTTGCTTGTTTTCTTCCTCCTGATTTTCCTTATTTTCTACCTCTTCTTTTCTTGTTTCCTACTTTAAAGAAATTTCTCTCTTCCTTCTTTTTCTCTACTTGTATTTTTTTAAATTGAGCAACCTTTTGCTAGTATTTTAAAATCATATAAGGTCTTATATTAAGCGAACATATGGCAGAAACACACACAAATACTTGTGGACAGACATAAATAAAGAAAAGAAACTTATGTATCTACAACTTCATGTCTACTCAGTTCCAAGCTTTATCCAAATCCATAAACTCACAGATTTTGAAGTTGACTGAATCCACGTATGTACATAAAAGTCAATTAGTCTGCATTTCTGTAGTGATGAGCGGTGGGCTGTGTTCCTGCTGCCCAGCTCCCTGCCGCCTGGCTAGCTTATGCCCAGAAATAACAACACACAAACTGTATTCATTTAAAAACTGCCTGGCCCATTAGTTTTAGCCTCTTACTCACATCTTGACTAACCCATATCTAATAATTTGTGTAACAACACAAGTGGTGTCTTACCGGGAAAGATTCAGCATGTCTGACCTGGTGTCTGGCTCCATCGTGTCTGACCCACAGAGGAGAGGCACGGCTATTGCCTGTGGCATCTGCCTCACTCCCTTCTTCCCAACATTCTGTTCTGTCTACTCCACCCACCTAAGGGCTCACCTATCAAATGGGCCAAGGCAGTTTCTTTATTAACCAATGAGAGTCCTCCATCACATTTCTAAGTTGTATGTAATTTTGCCAGTTTCTTTTAGCTAACTTTTGTCTGTTAACTTGTTTTTATGTTTGATTCATTGGTTGTCGTGGTTGGGATGAAAACCGATAGTATGTTGAATTCTAGCAAAGTGATCTATCATTGAGTATCTTTCCTTTTAGAATTGTAGGATTTTATTCACAACTGTATTATTTTCTTTAATATTCAATGTCTGTGCCCTTCACCTTCAATGATTTGGAATTCATGAATATAATATTTATAATGATATCTGAATGCCTGATGTAGGAATTAATTTCTGGTGGATAATCCTACTGAAAAGTCGTTGTTTATCCAACTGAAAAGTCGTTGTTTATCCAGACAAAATAATTCATTATTTATTGGTCCTTCAATTAATCTCAAGTCATTTAATGAAGAAGTGGCTAATTGTTTTAACTTATTGTACTATTATTTAGGAAGACATTTCTATAACATACTTTCATTTGTACCATATTCTCTATAAACATTGCTAAAATGGCAACCATGCTTCAGCAAACCCACAAGTCTAGTTACAAATGCAAGGCAGGTGTCATAACAGGAGATTGTTAGCTGCTCTTGAGCCGCTATTTTGAGATGAGGTGAGCATAGCAGCCACAACTCAACAAAGTAGCTTTTCTTTACAGGCTGTGGAGATAATGACAGAAAACCTCAACTAAATAGTGCAGAGATCATCACATCATGGAAAGGCCAGCCCCAGTGGATACACCCCTGTCACAGTTCCTACATCTAATGGGCCAGGAAATGGGAAGAGGAGCTGAAAAGATTGTTAAGAGCCAGAATGGAATGGTATCTGCTGTGCAACAAGCTTTCCCAGAGGTTTGCTCAATAACCGAGATGAAGATGATGGTAAATTATTAGCCATGTGAAAGCAGACGTGGGAAGATGTCAGGAGAGCCCACTCTTGGGAAAAAATTAAGTAATTAATGATTGCTGAAATAGAGAGAGTTAGCATATCTCTGGGATATGCTCCCTAATTGTTATCTAGTACAAGGTATACAACCTAAAAACCATATACACATTAAAACAGACCCAGAAGGGTGTATTTATATATTTGTTGATACTTATATATAAATATACTTCTCCCTATCTCTGTTGCTGTCTATTATTTATCCATCCACCTATCATCTATCTATCTATCTATCTATCATCTATCTACCTATGTACCTACCTATCATCTGCATAACACTGTTAAGTTAAAGAAAAGAGGGTAGACTTTGAGAATGAGGTGGGAACATGCAAGAAGTTGCAAGGGAAACCCTTGGGATGGTGTGATGTGAGGAATGTGGAGATAAAAAAGTAACATAGTTATTTAAAACATATTCAATACAATATAAAATCACACCATTTCATACTTTTCACAACAAATTGATGAGGATACTGAATTCAAAATTTCAAAGTGTCACAATAATTAGATACTCTAGTAATTAGATTTAGGCAAACATTCTTATGTATGGGATAATGCCAGGACTCACTTAATTATTATAAATGGTTAACAGGACCACAGTTGATATATTAGGAAAACCTTTGCACTTTTTTATATGTGACTTTTATATTACAATAATATATTTTCTATCTTGTATTGGGCCAAATTTATCTGAGGGCCTGTACCTTGAGGCCTGTAGAACAGAGAAAAGTCTGGCTTGAGTTTGAGTAAGGATGAAACAGCAAAAACTAGGTAGATGATTCTCTAGCCAGAGGAATGGTTTGGCTGCCTCTCATTGGCTGGACGTACCCTCACATCACAGGATGTCACTTAAAACATATAAGCTGATGCTCACAGTAATAAACTGAGTTCCTTCTTTGACTCAACTCCTTATCACGTCAGATTGTACTAATCATGGGTCTGCAGAAAGGGCGGATAGCACACTCACCTTTCCCTGGGGGAATAAGGAGGCTCAGGAACCCTAGCAATCTTGAAATTATGTATTGTAAATATATATTTACAATCAGTATTTTGAGTTATGACAGTGAAAGCTATGCTTTTTTAAACAAAACTTTAGACTAAAAAAAAATGATCCTTGCAAAAGTTAAATGTTGCTTTAGTGACACATGGGTCATTCTGGAGAAGGAAATTAAATTTATGCCTTTTATTACTAAAACTGGGCACCTAGGCTGCATATTAGGACTTCCTAAAGAATAAATTAGGCCCGTGTTTCTGCTCATTTACCTTAATCACTTTAAACATGAATCTGAAAAAGTATAAGTTTTTGAAACATTAGTTAATATTAAAAAAGCATATTCCAGGATTTTTGATATGAGTGGATGCTCTATAATTGTAATTTAATACATTTTGTAACCTTATAGAGGTTTGAATTCTGCTCCATTTGTCCAATGAAAATAGAACCAATTTAATTTTCCAATAATATGAACTTATATGAAAATTGCTTTTTTTGTGTTGTAAGATAGAGATGACAGAAAAAAAAACTAACACTGCATTTGTGTGTTATTTTTGTTTGTTTGTTTAGGTTTTGCTTGTTTATTATGAGTATGTAATTTAATTATGCTATTTCCCCTTTTCTTTCCTCCCTCTAATTTCTCTCATATTTCTGTCCTGTTCTCTTTTAAATGAACAACCTCTTTTTTACTAATGGTTATTTAACCCATATATAAATTTAATATACTTACATATCCCCAAATAAACCCTATTTTCTCCCAATAAAATACATACTTATGTAGTTATTTTCATTCCAAGAAAAACAAGAGAGAATTAACATGTTGATAATGTGTCACCTTCTAGATGTTTTCTCTTCACAACTTAGGTGTTTGTAATTGTATTGTTTGTCATCTTTTAAAAAGCAGTACCTGCATGATCACATGGTATTCAGGTAAGTATAGGACAGCAACCACATGCATTCAAATCTCTGAAGGCTGAAGATTGAAATTGACATGCTGTCTTTTTTGCCTGGGATATATTGATCCATCAAGCTGTATGACTATGATCAGAATCATAAGGAAAGGATATTATAAAATTACAGCACAAATAGATTGGATAGAAGACATGCAGTGAACTGAGTACTCAAGTCAATTTACCAGAAATGGTAAGAAAGAATATGTCACTCAAGATTTTGCCTTTCCTTATACACATCTGTCAAATAAGTTTTTTCTTATGTTTATACCAAAATACACCCCATGTTGTAAAGAGTAGGATATTTCTACAAATAGTAATACTTCTCTAACTTCAACTCTTGCAAGTTACTAGAAATATTTCCTTTTTAATGCTTTCTTTGTATTTCTTAGTACCCTGTGATAACCATGTGAGTAATTATTGTGGCCATCAATAATAACAAATGACTTAACCCTCAATTATTTTTATCTATTTTTTATTTTTTAATGAACATTGGTGTTTTGCTTGCATGTTTGTCTGTGTGAGGGAGTTACAGACAGTTGTGAGATGCCATGTGGGTACTGACAATTGAACACAGGTACTCTGGAAGAGCCATCTCTCCAGCCCCTTAACACTTGATTTTGATCAAAAGAGAAATGAAATATTATCACTGTATGTCAAATCTATCCTCCAGCAATTTTCCTTTCTACTTCACAATGTTGTGGGTTTCATCAGTCTGCCAAATGGCACAGTTATGTTAGAATTTTGTAAATTTAGAAAGTAATATCAAAGAAACATCATATTAAACCAACTGTATCTCTGAAAGAAGTTAAGCACTAGAGCAAGAAGAGGTAATAGACAAAAATCAGACAATGCAATTTTCCTTAAAAATCACAACTAAGAGATAGTCCCTCTTCAGCAAATGGTGAAGAAATAAAATAGCTATATAACTAGTTATTTATACTGTTACATTTGTGCCACCTTGTATAGTATAAATAGTGTGTTAATTCATAAATTATATATATTATTGTGGGTGGGTATGATTAAGTAGAAGCACAGGCCACACAGCATATTTGGAGGTTGGTGGATGTATATTTCATTGTTTTTACTTTTATGAGAGTTCTGTGGATCCATTTTAGGATGATTGGTGGCTACTTTTAGCAATGAATAAAATGCTTTGTTTAAAAATAAAATTTGGGAAGAATTGCTAGCAATAGTCAGGTTTGAGGGATCAGTGTTTCCAATTTTGTATTGTCTTATTAAAAAAACATAGATGTTAGGAAATACTAAATTAACTTTACTTCAAGTAAAACATTAGAAACTCTTGAATATTTTGACAAGAGTGAAAATAGAGCACATGGGTGCTTCCTTCTGCCATATTTAGTACAGCAGGTTTCTTTTGCTAAGCTGTATGGTGGGAATGGTTCTCTTTTTTGGTAGTCATGAATTCCCTCAGTACTGTTTTATTTTTCATGCACATCCCAATGATGTATCAGATTTTAATTATTTGCATGCTCAAATACACACAGACAGTGTTCACTCAAAAGGAAGCAGTACCTGATTGTGTATGCATACACTCTAGTCAGGACATGTTGTTATCAGTCTCCCATGATTTATATCTGTAAACAGCAAGATTATGATTATATGGAATTTGTTTATATTTGCCAATTGTTAGCTAGAAAAGAATGACCTCCATTGTTCAGAGTGAGTGTGCCTAAAACTTGGTGTATATGAGAGTCTTAGATTGCTTGTGTTTTTCTAGGTTCATTGCTGGTAGGAGGGATATATATATATATTCATTTATACTATGTTCCAGTAAGGCTCTCAGGTTACCAATTATGTGATTTTGCGATTATGGCTCAAATCAGTGAATGTCAAAGTTACAAAACTATTCCTAAATTAGTACACTGCAAAATATTTAAGAGATTTTGAATATAATTATTTTTTCTCATTTTTTTATTAAAGATTTCCATCTCCTCCCCTCCTCCTCCCCCTTCCCTCCCCTCCCTTCCACCCATACCCCCACTCCACCACTCTCCAAAGACAAAGAGCCATCAGGGTTCCCTTCACTATGTTAAGTTCAAGGTCCTCCCAGCTCCACCTAAGTCCAGGAAGGTGAGCAATCAAACTGACAAGGCTCACAGTGAGCCCGTCCATGCTGTAGAGTTCATGTTCATTGCCATTGTCCTTGGATTCTCAGTCCTCCTCCACCGTCAGCCACATTCAGAGAGTTCGGTTTGGTCCCCTGTTCCATTAGTCCCATTCCAACTGGACTTGGTGGTCTCCCGTTAGATCTGTCCCACCGTCTCAATGGGTAAACGCACTCCTCACGGTCCTGGCTTCCTTCGTCATGATCTCCCTCCTTTTGCTCCTCATCAGGACCTTGAGAGCTCAGTCCGGTGCTCCTATGTGGGGCTCTGTCATTTTCTCCATCCAATGCCAGGTGAAGGTTCTATGGTGATATGCAAGATATTCATGAGTATGGCAATAGGATCTGGACATTTCTGGCTCCCTCTCCTCAGCTGCCCAAGGAGTTAGCTGGGGGCGTCTTCCTGGACACCTGGGAACCCCTCTAGATTCAAGTCTCTGCCAACCCTAGAATGGCTCCCTTAACTAAGATATATAATTCCTTGTTCCCATATCCACCCTTCCTATATCCCAACCATCCTATTCCCCCAAGCTCTTCCCATCCTCCACTTCACACTTTTCTCTCCCCATCCCTCTCCCCATTTCCCCATCCCTCCATCCCACCCCACCCCCATGTTCCCATTTTTTGTCCGGCAATCTTGTCTACTTCCAATATCCAGGAGGATAACTACATGTTTTGCTTTGGGTTCACCTTCTTATATAGCGTCTCTAGGATTTTTTTTTACGAATTATAGGCTCAATGTCCTTTATTTATGGCTAGAAACCAATTATGAGTGAGTACATCCCATGTTCATCTTTTTGGGCCTGGGTTACCTCACTCAGGATGGTGTTTTCTATTTCCCTCCATTTGCATGCAAAATTCAAGATGTCATTGTTTTTGTACCACCGAGTAGTACTCTAATATGTATATATTCCACACTTTCTTCATCCATTCTTCCACTGAGGGGCATCTAGGTTGTTTCCAGGTTCTGGCTATTACAAATAATGCTGCTATAAACATAGTTGAACAAATGATTTTGTAATATGATTGGGCATCTCTGAAATATTTTCTTACAAAATAAGAAGTTGTTATTATGCATTTACTAAATTTAGTAAATAGTCTTCGAAAATTTAATCTTACCATTACTTGTAGATTTGGTAAAGCCTTTAAAATCTACTGTATCTAGGAATATATAAAGGACAAAACTTAGCAGGTATTTTAAGAAGTTTAAAAACAATTTACATCAGTTTACAGTAAGTGTTATTCATACTCAGTTTAGACACAAGGCTGAGAGGCTGTTTTTGGTACTCATGGAGCACACAAGGGCATTATATTTTATTCAAATATTGGAAAATATGATGAATGAACTATTCAGCAAAATGACTATTAGCAAAATTGTGTTTCTGGAAATTGACCTAAAGTCATTATCCACAATTGTAAGAAATGTCTCTGTGTTAGTTTAATAACAGTCTTATAGTTATTTATTCACCATGAGTAGTTAATAAGCTTAGCTGATGTTTTGTCACTGTGTAAATACTGGAATAAAATATAAATTAAGGCAAACTCTTTATTCTGACAACATTAAAAAAATATTACTGACCAACATAAAAATATGTTAGTATATAGTGATACATATAACAAGAGCTGAAATAAAACTTTAAATAATGCAAAACAGGTACAGAGCGGGTGATTAGCTCTGTAATCACAATTTATGATTCTCAGAAATTCTTTGTTGAATATTGTAATTGGTATCTCAATAGCTTCAGAAACATTGAAAAGCTTCTTCTGCTTTATTAAATGTTTCTGTCATTTAAGATGGATACATTTTTCTAAATGTGTATACCATTATGTGTTTGAATGACATGAGAGGAGAATGTCTTTGGCATTGTCTTTCCTGACAAAGAAAGGGAGCAACTTGAGACAGGACAGGGAATTTAATTAGGATGAATCCAACATATGTTAGGCATTACAGAAAACTACTCATAGAAACTAATGGAGTTGAGTAGTATATTGGTTTTTTCTAGAGTATCAGAACTTTTAAAATTAATTTATACTTAAATTCCTGTGTTGTGTGTGTGTGTAAAGGTAATTTATTAGAATTATCTACAGTCTGTGATTCAGTTAAATTTATACTTAAATTCATGTGTTCTGTGTGTGTGTGAGTGAGTGTGTGTGTGTGTTTGTGTGTGTGTATAAAGGTAATTTATTAGAATTATCTACAGTCTGTGGTTCAGTTAATTAAGCAAAAACTGCCTATGGATAGAAGGTCCAAAAATCTTATTGTTGTTCAGTTCATGAAGGTAGGTGTTTCAGTCAGTTTTCAATATATGCTGGAAACATAAAGAATTAGGCTTTAATACCAGTGAAAGAATGGACTTGTTAGTATGGAAAGAGGAAGCATGCATAGAATGTGGCTTCCTGCTTGAATGTGCTCTACATATGCTTCAAGCAGAAGAAGAGGTGGATCATCTCATCTCCGATGCTCTGATCTGAGTTAAAGTTGTGCATTCCCACCCAAAAGATTCAAATTACAAGTGGACCTTTCCAGTTCAAATGATTTAATTTAGGAAAAATCCCTCTCAGGTAATTTTAGAAATTTTTGGACACTAGTTAATTATAGATGGAGTCAATTGATATCCAAAATAGCCATCAAATTTAGTAATACTTCTTTGGAGAAAAAAAGTTATAGGAAAGTATTTAATTTTTTTTGATTGATTCTTGACTTGTTAATTGGCTGTTCAAATTGATATTATTAACCAAAGAATACTCAGAAAAAAATGAGTAAATTTTGAATTTGAAAATGTTGATGTGTCAGCAGAAAAAAAGAGATCTATTGGCATTTTAAAGTAACTGAATGAATTTAAAGAAGTTGATAATTTTAAATATTTAAATATAGGGTTGAATTGATATCTAAAAATTACCAAAATTTCAGGGAAATGGTTAATTTTGCAAGTGTCCTTGTGGTATGATTGAGCATCCATTGGGTATATGCCCATGAGTAGTATTGCTTTGTCTTGAGGTAGGTTGATTCCCAATTTCTTGAGACACTACTATACCAGTTTCCAAGTGGGTATAAAAGTCTGCATTCCTAACAGCAGTTGAGGAGTATTCCCCTTACAACCCATACTCTCTAACATGAACTCTCATCAGTGTTTTTGATCTTAGCAATTCTGACAGGTTTAAGATAGTACTTCAGAGTCATTTGGATTTGTATTTCCCTGATGAGTAAAGATGTTGAGCAATTCGTAAAAATGGCATTTTTACCATCTGAGATTCTTTTATTGAAAATTTTGTTTATATCTTTACAACATTTTAAATGGATTATTTGATATTTTTATGTCTAGTTTCTTGAATAATTTATATATTTTGGGGATCCCCAAGACTCTACATGACATTCTTAAATAACTTCAAATTTGTTTTGGTATAATAGATGATAGGTATCAAGGACACACATCTTAAGTGTTCTTAGTGACTCTGGATTTTTGTAGTTTATTTTTGTATTTCATCAGCAATACTCCTTTGATCTCAGATGCATTTCTAGGAGAACTATAATCATTAATGATTTCTTATTTTAAAATGCTTTAATTTTTAAAAAACATATTAATTTATATTTGGTATGTATGATGTTTGTCTCTGTGTATGTATATTTACCTCGTGTTTTCCTGATATCTATAGAATGCAGAAGAAGGTTTACTGGAGTTGGAATTACAGAAATTTGTGAGGTACCATATGGGTGATGCCAAACCAAAAACCTCTGCAAGAACAGCAAGTGCTCCAAACATCATATTATCCTAAAATATTTACTTTGACAAGTATTTATTTACTTTGAACTCTGTATAAAGTTGGGTATTAAAGGTCCCTTTTCCTTGAGATATTAACACACATTTTAAAATAGTGATCTCTGTCCCCCTTTTGATGCCAAAGAAAACGGTAAATCTTTTAGCAAATGTCTTATTAAATATCAATTTGTAAGTAAGTTTAGCATAGGATTTACAATTTTATATGAAATATAAACCACAAAGCCCATTATAAATTATACTGAATGCCCAGTTAATCAAAACAGCATGTTCTTATATACTCAATAACAAGAAAGAATATTCAAGTAATATATAGATTCTGAACTTAGAAGAAAACAGAATAATATTAAGTTCAATAAATTAAGATTCAGTTCAATATTTGTTGTCTGAGAATAGAACTGGTGATAGTGTGTTTACATTTAAGAGAGACATTAGTGAATAAGTTCTTATTTACACATACATATGTGTATTCGAGGGAGAATTTTGAAAATAATGCAGTATCATTTTTACTGATGGAGAAATTTCTGACTCACCCATATTCACCTAGATTGTTTACCTTTTTGGAATAAATTATCTATATAGAGGTATATACAATTTCTAAAATCAAACATGTGTTTAGGTTGAAATTGTTGCTTAAAGACAATCTTATAATATAAATTTAAAATTTAGAATACATTAAATTTTTGTTTGCATTGTTATCTACTTATAATGTGATTCCATTTTTTTCCAATCAACATTTTTACATGTATTCAGAACTATAGAATTATTTACATTACAAAGTACATGGATTCACTAGTTCTCACTATATCGTACATCTTTCTATAATCAATCACTGACCTATTTATGTTACATGAATATTTAGGTTCTGTAATTTTATATGATTGCAACATAAATAAAATGCAATATTTAAGAAATATGCATACTTTAATATTTTATGTTAATTTAAAGTGAAGAGTTTCCCTTTCTCCTAGATACTCCACACTCTGTTTTCTTGCAACAAATATCCTTTTTAAAATAATATGATCACTTTATTTCTGCACATTCTGACAAATAGAGCATCACATTTTGACTTGCATCATTGCCCTTAAAGAGTTTATTAAAAGGCAGAATATTCCAGAGATGTTTATTCAGTCAGTATTCACCAGGTAAGATCCAGGATTTATTTCTGACAAGAATGTAGAAGATACTCCCAATTTCACGTAAAATTGTGATGTCACACAGTAAGACTTTATGAGTTGCCATCCATCCTTATAGAAGTACCTAACTTTTCTGTGTAAGTGATCTGAGGATGATTGTACCAGTAGATAACATGCATTTAGAAAGTTTAATATAATTTTGTTGAAAATATGCAGTTTATTATAATCTCATAGAATAAGCAGTAAAATGAGATCAACATTAAACTTGAAAATATTAAAATAGCATTATTCTGAAACATTGAGACTTCCTTGGAAAAACAATGTGCTTGTTAAATTGCATCCTGGATTTCAATATAAAAGTTAAGGAGCCATGAGTTTATGCTTCTAATACTTTACTGAAAATTTTATTAAAAGAAAACAAACTTTGGACACCAATTTCCCAAAGTGAAACATTAGAAACTGGTGGAGTTGAGACCCTATTGTTGGTTACCTGACTCTGACAAATTTTACCAGAACCTCTACCACACTAATACCCAAATTTTTATCATAGCTAAAAAAAAAAATGCTACATTGCAAGACTGGTATTTGGAATCATTAACTGATAGAATATACTGCAGATCACAGGGTTTTAATTAAAATTTTAGGAACATCAACTTTCATATTACTTGGTCCTAGTTATCAAAAATTGTGAGATTATATATTTCAAAATGATTGTTTTTGACATTTCCAAACTACTTTTTTGACATGGTACTGCTAGCACTTCCATCTGCTATTTCATAAATATCAAGCAGTAACTTTTTTTCAATATTCATTAACAGTATTAACCTCAATGACACTAAAGGTGTATTAATATTAAAATTTATTACTCAAATAAGTTCTTGTGGAGAAACATATTGTTTTCACAATTCAGCCGAAATTCCTTGATATTTGGTATCTGTTTTTCCAGCAAGATGTATCTCATATTACTGGGTAGTTAGTTTCCAATCACCCTGCTCAGGAACATGGGAGAGTGTATATTTTTTTACCATGTGCGAACACTGAGCTCAGATGAGTACCAAGTGTATTCTCTTCATACATTCTAGCCTATCCTGACCTCTGTGCTCTTAGTTTTCCCTTTTCCTTGTCATTTTCAACTTGCTACATTGGGGCTACTCTTCTGAGTTCTATTTTGATCAATAACAATTTCTAAAGGGATTATTTTCTGCAATCTCTCTTTCACTACCACATCACTCTTATCTTGAGTCTACTCCATTTAGAGTTAAATATCTGGGATTTTTAAAAATGTTTATTTCAGAACTGTATTATGTTATTTTCAGAGATATGTCATACTTCACAGTGTTATTTTATCATCATGCATTCAGATTATTTCCTGGCGAGAAGGATAGAATAGGTCTGTCTAAAATGTTAAATGTGTGAATAATGTTATCATATTCTTTCTAGAATATAGTTTCTTCTTAAAATACACATCTTTAATATTTATTGGCTACACATTAAAATGATTGTTTTTGAGAGCAAGTGATTATAAAGTAACTGCCTTTTGAATAACTTCGTTTCTGATAAACAACATGCTTGTGTACATCAATCATTCAGGATCAGGATAGAAACCCCTTGGATTAAATGTTTTTGTGAACCTAAAAATGGATGATATAAAAATTATATTTCCACATATTTTAGATCTTTATGTTTGAAATGTTTTTCTGGTATTACCAGTCTGACAATTTTGTAAAAATGCAGATGGGAACTGTGGTAATCCTGATATTGAAGTTCATTAATTGAGTAGACATCAACAAACACATTTATAATACACAATTTAAGCTTTAAATATGAAGATATTTGTATATTTCACATGTATATGTATAACATGTAGTAGTGTCAACAGAATATTCTGAAATGAAAAAAGTTAAAAATTTCCAACTCCTTATCTATTTTTCCATTTATGATCATATACACAATGTAGTTTTCAAAGTTGGGACAATTTATTCATTTTGCTTATAATTAAATGTCAACTGAAGAGGATTCATTTATTGGATTACTTCTTTCTTCCCGTTGATGTGGCTGAGGAATTATTACTAAAGGTCATTATTTCCTTGCTGTAGTATTTAAGTAAGGGTCTCTTAAGTAGCCAGAACAACTATCAAAATTATTCTTTAGAAGACTGAGCTTTGAAAAATCATGAGTCTGGGGAGGTATTTTGAGCAATTGAGAATCACTCATGAGCTACATGGTATTAAACACAAAATGCACTCCAAACCAAACAACAAGCTCTGTCACTTACAAAACCATGCAGGAAGTGAATGTAAATATTGATGAATGCAAGGCCACACAAGGTAGACTGATGAGTTGAGAAAACGAGGAGCACATGCTCACTAAACTGTGGAAAAGGTCTTTGATTGGTGTTTTAAGAAGACCCTGAAAAACACCAAACATCACCCATGAGATTATTTTGAACAATATGGAAAAATTAAAGGGCTTGATATCATGATTGAGGGGGCAGTGGGACAAAAAGAGGTATTCCTGGTGTAATCTATAACCGGCCATGACTTTGTGGATAAGACAGACATTCAGAAACACAATACTGTGAAAAGTCAGAACTGTGAAGTGAGAAACGCTAATGGAATCAAAAGATTCCTAGTCTTTCAACCAGTCAAAGAAGTCAAGGTGTTTCCAGAAACTTTAATGATGGTCATTTGGGTGGTTTTAGTATCACTGGCCATTTTGATTGTGGAGGAAACTTCAGTGATCATGGTGGCTTTAGTGGCAGAATTAGTGGTGTTGGATATGCTGTCAATGGAGATTGTTATAATGATTTTGGTAATGATCAAAGAAATTTTTGAGGTGCTGTGTTGGAATCTGTAACAATTTTGACAATTATGACAATTGGGCTTCAAATTTTGAATAATTTGGAGTCTGAATTGTAGGTCTTATGGAAGTAGAGAGTAGTACTTTGCTAACCTGTGAAACCAAATTAGCTATGATAGTTCTAGCAACAGCTATTGCTACAGCAGTAACAGAAAGCTTTATTGCCAGGAGGCGAAATTTGGCAGGAGAGGAGAACAAGAAATGTGATAGGGAGGCTACAGTTTATAACAGATTTTTGACTAAGCCAAACACAGTGGAGGACGTATCTTGCTGCTACAAAGAATTGTTTCATACTATTGTGTGTAGGCAAAAACACTCCCAGAATGTGTTTGTCACTAATTGTATAACAGGTTATTTTAGTTTATGTTCTGTTGAAATTGTAAATAATCTTCACAAAAGGTTTTTATGCAGACTTCTTTTAACCATGCTGTTGTTTGCTAAATGTGAAACTTTCATCATGGCACTGAATAAGTGTATGTTTTAAAAAAAACTGCTGTGTAAAGTTAGTCTGCTCTGAAATAATTTTGGTAAACTTACAACAGTATGTTTACCTAACATTATGACTTTACCAATCCTGTTATAATGCCATCTTTCATTTGTAGTTTACTTATGTTTACATAGAGTAGTCATTTTCTTTAGAATCTAATGATGTGGGGGGTCCTTCTATCTCTGTGTTGCTTTTATTGTTTAATAAACAAAGAACAGCTTTGCGCCTATGGCAGGGAAGAACAGAATTAGGCAGGGAAAGCTAGGCTGTATGCTGGGAGAAAGAAGGGCAGAGTCAGAGAGATGCCATGAGACCTGCCAGAGATAGATTCAGGAACTTTAGCTGGTAAGCCACAGCCACATGATTAAACACAGATAAATAAAAATGGGTTAAATTAATATGTACGAGTGAGCCAATAAGAAGCTAGAGCTAATGACTCAAGCAGTGATTTAATTAATATGATGTCTATGTGATTATTTTGGGTCTAAGCTAGTCAGGTTGCCAAGAACCAGCAAGCATCATCCCTTCTCCTACAATCTTAAGTGTACTTAAATTAACAGTTACTGTTGATACTTTACTTTGTTTCAGTTGAAATTGTCATTAATAAAAAGCCACCAAATTTCTTTATAAAAAATGGTTGTTGGCATAACATATGTAATGTCAAAATTGAATTATGATAACATAAAATAACACATGAGAATGAAGCCTATCATCATGTGTAAATAATAAATGATTTAAGTCTCGGAAAAACTCAAGTCAAAATGAAGAACATAAGGGTTGGTAACAAAAGTTGTTACACGTAAGATGTGTTGTCAAAATAAAAATTCTCCCACCAAGTTCTCTGTATCCTATATTTCCCTTTTAAATCTTAAGAATGTTTTTTGAGGTGGATTTCTTTAAAAGAACTGAATTCCCCAACTTGTCATTAATATAGTATCAATTCATCAAAGATTTTTTTATTTTATTAAACATATTTTAATATGCCTTCTCTAAAACAGCATATTGTACTCAAAGGAAATCTATTTAAAATATTTTGAATAGTAATCCAATTAAAATAAAATATATGCTATAGCATAAAAAATAACACTGCTTAATCATCATAGGAATACTTTATTACAACAGCTCTGAGAATTCCATAACACTCTAAAAGCATTTTTACAGAGGCAAACATAAGCACAAGCAATCAACCAAAATATTTGAAGCTTTCTGTATAAAGTTTGGGGATTTTCATGTTATTAATCTTCCCATGCTGCAAGTGACTTGGTTTATTATTTGTACTTGGAACACATAAATCTAGCTCTTTGGTGGTAACAAACTCAAAAGATTATCTTTCCTATTCATGAAGTTTACTTTCCTAAAATATGCCAAGCAACAGGCAAATCATCAGATATAATTTTAGATTTATCTTCCTTAAGAATTCTATATTCCAGCAAAAATGCTCTAAAATGTTTACTTTTGATTTATGAATGTAAGTCTGTTTTTAATTTTAAACAGTCATTTAAAAGTTGAATTGATATTTTCCTTCTTTTTTAAAATACTATTTTATTATTTTTTGAGAATTTCATATAGTATATTTTGAATATCTTCATCTCTCATCTCAGATCCAATCCTACATCTTATGCACTCAACATCTTAGGGTTGGGGCTGACCATTATAGACTTCACATCCTCCCAGGACTTGGGGTTGGGGCTGACCATTATAGTCTTCACATCCTCCCAGGAATACGAAGTTAAATTAAAAAAAAAAAATGATTACATCTCTGCCAGAAGCAATGCATTGTCAGTAGTTCCTTAGCAAGGTATAAGAATTCAAGCCCATCTCCTCTGGACATCCAGGTGCTTTGTCTTACATGAATTAGCACATGAATTTTATATTGCAACAGTTGGTGAAAAATCCACTAATCTATGAACATAGCAATAAATGATTAGAAGTCAGTTTAATACAACATCCATTTAGAAGATTATTTATGCTAGAATCTAACCAGTTTGTATAACTTTTTGAGCCCTAGATTTTGGTCTGAATAACAGTGGTGGCAGATATGGATTCCATATGGCAATAATTAAAATCAGAAATTTATTGGTTGCTGTTATAACTCTTACACCACTGTAACACTATAGTGCATATTGTATCCAGGCATGCTTTACTGTACACCCCAGAGTCCAAACCTGGGTAGGATGAAGCACCACTTTTATTTATTTCTCCATATTTTGTGTCTAAAGCATGTGGAAATGTTGACAATGGGGCCTTACCAGAAAGGTCAGGAGCATAATCAGGAAAAATGTCAATTGCCAGCAATGTTTTCATTCTGATAGGAGCCCACTTAACAACAACCCTGAAAAAGGGAATCCATTCCTTGTGCTGGAAATTTAGTTTCCTGTCTGTTGTCTTGTTATATTTAAAGGCATGGTAACATTTTCTGATTCAAATTCAGGAATATTTGAAAGTGTTCTTCATTAAATACTTCATAAAGTTGGGTCACATGGTTCATAAACATGCAGTGTTATTTTGATGCAGGGTATTAACTTGCTTATAAAAATCTTGACTCTTCATATAACTCCACCACTTTTGCATCGCTTGTACTATGACCATTATATATTATAAAGGTGATAGTTTGTCAAAATATATGATTAAATGATTAAATTACATCATAAAGAAATTTCACTTCTCAATTACTATTATTAAATTATATTTGAGGAAAAATAATATGAACTCTTAAGATTATTTTTTCTGTTATTATTATTAGGCTTGATGTTTGTAACTAAACTTTTATTCTTTACAAATATCAGCTTTTAATATAAAAGATAGATTTTGTGTTGTGCACCCAATAACATATTATCTTTAATTTCATAGGGCAGTTATTACTAAGATTCATCAACTAGGAAAAAAACAAAATAATACTTTCTAAATACATACTTCTGAAAAAATTATTTTAAATAATGTTTTTAAATGTGTCAGCTATAAAAATAATGAGCAGTACATATCACAACCAAATCTAACCATCCCTAAATTGTTATCATACCAAGAAATGCAAAGTTTCTGTGGTAAAGCTCAGTGGGGTAGGAATAGAAGTCTCCATAGCTCTTAAAATCATAATAATCAACCATTAGTAGTCATAATATCAAATTAATTAAACAATGAAATAGCAGTTATGCTAGTATAGATTTGCAAATATTTGTGCTGACAATTTTCTAAAGCAAGTTAGTGTATAGTTGGAACTATTTGAGATATTTTAATTGACTTCAATTTACTGGTTATACATTCTTATCAAAATTATAATTTTATTTTTATTAAATTAATTGTGTTGGTCATTAGTCTCTAGAGGACCAGAACAAACAGAATGAATCTCTATTGCAAGAGTATTTGTTTCATTGACTTACAGGATATGGCCTTAGTCATCTACCCAGTCTGCACACTGGGTAGGCTGAGAACTTAGTGTCAACACAGATGGCGGTGTGGCTCAAGAGTTCCAATGTGTTGCTTCAGATGTACTAAAGGATTTTGGAAAAATGTTGGTCTTCTGTCCATGCTGGAAGGTAAAAGAAGCTGAGCTCCTTTGATTGTAAAGATTTCAGCAGCAGAATAAAAGCAAAGAGTACTGACTCATTAGCAAGGAGTGAAGGCCAACAGGCAAGGGAAGTTCTGTGGTTCCCACATCCTCTTGTAGTTGGACAATCACTCTCATGATCCACTGTTGGGGAGGGTGTTTCCTGCTCCTGAAAAGATGCTCACAGTCCCTTACAGAGGCAGGCCTCCTGGTTAATTAATTTTTCATTTAATCCAGTTGGCAACAGAGGTTATCCAACAAAGTTTCTGTAGCTTTGCAAAGTTAGAGATTTGTGTCCCTTTGATTTCAAAATTCAACAAAGTAATAAATAAATAAATAAATAAAATACATTTTTAACAGATCATTTGTGATCAAATTATTGTAATCCTAAAATCAATTTCTGGGATATTTGTTTAAAATTATTTTTACAGTCTGCAATGAAAGGACAGTTGTAGCCTTTGTGAATTTATTTGTAACTGAGATACCTGATGGTTGCTACAAAAATGAAATGCATTAAATATTCAAAAATGAATATTTTTTTTACTAGAATTACTCTGACACTTCTGTTTCTTTTTAAAAATCCAAATTTCTTCATAAGTGAGGAAACATGCCAGTCAATGTAGATAAAATGGCAATTATTTAAAAACAATAAAGATATTTTATTTATCATAAAAAATACATTTTAGCTGTGTTTATATAGTCTGTCCTTATTTAACTGACATACTTAATGAAATTAAATAATATTAGGTAGAAAAAGTATCCTTTAATTTTGTATTTTATACCAATACAGATTGCATATTACAGTAAGATAGACATGATTATAGGTGATAAAACAATCACAAAATTAAGCTACAATGTTGTAGGTCTACAATAAAGTCCTTAAGAAACTGAAACAACTTACTCTGACCATTGATCAGGACATCTTCCTTTGATATTATTATTTCCATAAAAGATAAATACACCTAGTCAATTATCCCAATCATAAAAATAAGAACTTTGAAGTGTTATGTCGTGTAGCAAAATCTGTCTTAATTTCTCAAACTTATAATTGTTGTATCACTTGCTTTCTGGGTTTCCTGTAAATGAGAGGGAATAGGGAAATCTGTAACTTATTATTGAATATTACTTATCCATTGGATTTCATTCCTGAAACTTGTCAAACATTTCACATATTGCTCCATCAATCACAGCCTAGTGAAGGCAGAAACTATGATATACTTTCCATATTTTCTAAGACTTTATAATGTTAAAATCATATGTTATTTGGGTATGTTCCTTGCTAAGTGATCTTAATAGTTTTTAAGATGTTTAAAATATCAATCTCTGATGCAGACAAAAACTAACAGTAACCCACCCAGTGACTTAATGTCACTGATTTTCAAGTGGGTCTGAGTTTCATTTATAATATAAAATAAAATAAATCAATATATTCTACATAGAGCTATACTTCCAAATAAAAATAACTAAAGACTCTATGGTTACATGGCCAATACAAATCATGAGTCTGGCTGGAATCCTTAAATGCCATGAATTAGTACATACCAATAAGAGTGTCTTAGAAAATTTTCCTGTTTTATTTAAACTACTGAAAAAAATAACATTAATATTCAAAATCTTGTGATTTTCATTTGTTATATTTCTAGGATCATTAATACTAAAAGAACAAGTGCCTCAGACTCAGGTGCACTCTTGAGATGGCTTTAATCCATCTGTTTGTCACTTAGGAAGAGATTCCTAGTGAAAGATTATCTGCATTGGTTCAGTCAGTGTGATGTCTGAGCAGAATTCTAATTAAGTCTATTGAAGTAGGAAAACAAAGCTCCGTTTGGGCTACATTGTTCTCTAGAAAACAAATCCTGGGATGTAGAAGAGTATAGAAGTTTAGTTGAGCACAAGCAAGCCAGCCAGCAAGCATCCATTCATTTCTCTCCACTGTTCACAGTAGGTGTCATATACCCAGCTGTTGGAGGCTTTTACCACAGCGACTTTCTCACACCAATGGATTGTAAGCTAAAAGTGAGAGCTAGAACATCCCTGTAACATTAAGCTGCATTTTGTTAGAGCATTTTATCACCTCACAGAAATGAAACTTTTAGTGAGCACATTTAATGCATTTTGTTTAAAGTTTTCAATAGTATGTTTCTCATAATTTTTCTTGGATATTTGTCAACACATACTATCATAATTTTGATTGTATATATCCGTGAACTGAGCTATACAACATCATCTCAGGACAGCATCCCATTGAAACAACAGCAGGAACATGTACACAATGATTATATTCATGGAGAGATGCCTCTGAAGTGTGACATATGTATCACGTTTCAATGTTGTAAGTGAAGGAAAAAAATGTTATTTCTTCCTATACTGTTTGTACATTTTCAGAACTCAGGCATCCACTTTGATGAATCAGTTAATAGGCACAAAGCTATATTAAGAGTAGAAGGTATCAGTATTATTTTATATTTAGAAGTTTGAAAGTAAAGCATCTTGATGTCAATTATGCATTAACATAATTTGTTTTTATTAATTTTAAATTCATAGCATATGATTAAGAAAAGTTTATAAAATAGACTATTTTTAAAACAAAATCTAAAAAAATTGCAATTGCTTTATAATAAAAATTATACCTTAAATAATGGACATAAAATTAAAACATCAAGCCAGAGATTAATAAAACTTGGCTTGTGAATCAATAATTAATATTTAGCTAATATTTTGTTATTAGATATAAGAAAAGACTATGATACATTATGATCACATATGGAGTAAATGCAGACCTTCCATAAGAGTAGCAAGGAACCATTCCTCTAATTTCACATTTAAGGTTTCAGAAATTATGACTAATATTTTGAATACTGATACCACTTGTGTTTTATCCACACATACTATATCAATGATGTGGGATGTGTGTGTGTGTGTGTGTGTGTGTGTGTGTGTGTATGTGTGCGTATGCACATGTGTGCCTACTGACGAGTGTACCTAATAGTAGCACTTCTTTCCATGACTCAATTGTGAAGAATTTACTTTTGGAAAAAGTCTTAAAGTATCCTCATATCATGTTAGCCTGCATATTTTTTAATCACCAATTAAACCATCTATTGGATCTGTCATTACTTATTTAAAAACAAACAGACACAGTGAATGAAAAGGGCATGCTGTTTACTTACTGCTAAAATATTCAGGATTTTTAAACTGCTCCATCTATAATTTACCTTGTAGAATGAACATTAATTTTACAAAATAATGCTGGGTGATCAGAATCTGTGTGTGTCCACAAGTGATCTTCTACTCCAAATACAGATTACATACTGAAAAAAAATGGGAAGAAAGCTCATATCCATCAAGAGAAATAACTGTGAGGTTACAGTCAGAGACAGAAAGAGAGAAGTTCTAGAAGCTTCTGGAAACAGCAGAGATTGTCTTAGATTCTAGATCTTAGAATTTAGAATTTAAAACAGAGATGAGCAGCTGACCCAAAAATCCTGTATGGGATGTTAGCAACACTCTCATGGATAAGAAAACAACAAGATCAGTTACAACAAGACCCTCTAAGGGGGCATGATGAACTTTAGCTATTTTAAACATAGACTTTATTATTTCATGGCTTGGTTCTAAGAGTTATGCTGAATATGGTAAAAATTGATCACTGGGTCATGGATATTCAACAGTTGCATGTGCTGGTTGTTACAAACCAAGCATTGTCAAATCCAAAACTAGGTATTGACAGGAACAGCAGAGGTTGCCCACAGGAAGTGTCCTAGAAAATGAAAACAATAATTCGAGGCTTTTATCAATGTTTTCCTGCTCTACACAGCACTATGCTTAATAGAGTAATGTGTGACAGGATGTTTATACATGGGGCATCTATATATTAAAAGATTTGTAAAATGAATTTTTCTTTGAGTTCTAACTTATGCAAAATTTCTGACAAAAATACCTATATTCCAAAAGACGAACAACAAGCAACATGTATTCAACCATGTGTTCATAATGGATTGCTCACAATGTAACATCTATGAAGCAGAATGAATTTAAGATTAAAATATTATTAAAAAACAAGACTTATCATGCTTAATTATAGTGTGATATTTCTCATTCTTTTCATGGTAAAAAACTAATTACAATAGCATTCATGACATAGCATGATTTAAATATTTTTGTGTCTTTATTTTAGATGTTTAAATATAGAAAAAAGTCTATTTGCACATTTTTTTGGAAATGAAATTCTATAGCTGTTTGGGGAACAATATAAAGCAAATAAAAGATAGTCTTGCCCTTGGAAAATGGTGGCTCTTTATTAGATTCTACACTTCAAATTGAAGATAGTTTAGTATAACCTAATCATATGCCATAGTTAGTACATGTTATATTTTCATATACCAGTGAAGAGAAATTCCATGAAGAATATAATTTTTCATGGGACATAATGAATTGTTGAGGGTATACCAACTTTCTTACATTTAGTTTTTCTTGATGCCAGTAAGTGCCCTGTGCTCTATTTTGACCAAGGAGAACTCAAAGGCTGTCATTTTGAATGACAAGGTAAACATTGAAAAGATTGGAAATTTGATAAGGGTGAAATAAAATATGGTTCTTGGCAGCTTTTCATTGTTATGAAATTGACTTCAAAGTGATTGATGTTTTAGTACTATTTTAAGTTATGCCGATTTTATTTGTGATTGCAGTTTTATCAGAAGGTACTTATTACTATTACTTATTTTAATTAAATCTTTCTCTACTCCTCGTAATAAACTAATTTCAACTCCTAATTATTTAGACATTAAAAACAGTGACAGTTTTCAACAGAACTCAATATTCTTGTGTAAAGCCAGAAGGCAAATACAGTAAGGAGGTGGCACTGAACCCTTCGGATAAGTAATATACCTTTAAATCCCAGTGGAAGTAACTTGACTATTGTTGCCTCCCAAATGGAAAAGTTCAGAAATAAAATTACTTTCTACAAAACCTCATCAAGAGCACATGGCAGAAAGATCTCTAGAATTTCTGATAAAAATTATTTTACCATTAAATGTGAAGATTATTCTACTTTGGAATGTCGACCAAAATATTATGTAAAGATACTTTGTCTTTGATACTATTTTTGCAGATATATTAAAAACAAATTAATAAGTCACATATACTGATCATATTTTGATACATTTCTCTAGTTTGTTCACATGTATAACTAATTAAATATAGATATGTAGTTCTATTATTGTTCAGTAGAGTTTGTCACATTCACTCATAAATATCACCTTTGACATATTTTCATGTTTACATGTGCCAAACTTAAAACATTTTTATTATAACATTTTTATATGTTGACTAATTAAACAATATATTGTGAAAGACACATTGTAAATACCAAGTTTCTTTAAGAAATATGCTTCTCACATGTTTCAGAATGAGTTTCTGGTGAGGACCACTGACAAAAGTTACAACAGTGGATTGTGAGGGTAAATTTCTAGATAATGTCTGGCAAACACTGGGACTATAAGCTTTCACAAAGAAATTTTACGCAACCATTACAACCTCTGTGTTTAGTTTGCTTGAGAATGTATATTGGGTAAAAATTGAATATATGTGATCATACTTTAAATTTATGTTTAAAATATAAAAGTCACTGAATATCCCAAATCATTTCTAAGAATATGGAGAAAAATACTATGGACCTACAGTTTAAAAAAATATGTTCTTTGGCTTTAACGGTAGCAATACTGGGAAGCCAAAGGGGACAAGGTAAAGTATCTGTGTGGTAAAGAGTGGAATTTAATTTTTTTAAATTCATTCTATGGAAAAGAATTTGTAGACATTTTGAGTTCTAAGAATTATATTTAAAATGAGTCATGGAACTGTTATTTTGTTATTTTGAAAGTAAAAGTAAAATTCTATTAAATATTTACTAATTCATATTTAATATTTTTTCAAATTCCCAGAGTAGATTTTAATAAAAATGTTAATATTCATATCTCAGGAAAAGTTTCAGTGTTTTCAGTGACCTTATTTTTGTTTAAAAAATATTTCTAAAGGAAATATCTTAAATAGAAGTGGTCGGCATGCTCTTGCAAGACAGAGGCATGGAAAAATAATAAACTCCAAGCTGCCCTCACTTACAAACTGAGACTTTTTCTCACAAAATCAAAACACTTGTATGCATCAAAAAATAAGTCAATGAAATGTTAACTGCAGCCTGGATAATCCATATTGCTTTTGTTTACAAAAATTAATGGTGTTTCCTATTTTTATTATTATGTGAAATGCTAATAGAAGTGTTTTATCACTATACTGATAGGAGATAAGATGTTGATTTGTAGCCTCATTCTCTCTTCTGTGCATGACCTTGAAAACTCTGTCTTACTGGGCTCTGTTCTGCTTCTTATGTAAACTTCTCTGCTTTTTCCATTTGGCATGACCTGAACCCTTGCTCTGTTTCTTGTCTGTTGTGGCATGATCTCCCCTCTGTGTCTGTCTCTCTATCTCTCAGTCAATCTTTCGCTGTCTCTCTTCTTTCTCTGTCTTCTGTGTGTATTATGATGATGGCTGTCCTCTGATTTCTATCTGCTGTGACTCTTTTCAGTGGGTGTTATTTTTTGAATATCCATACAGATCCACACAACACCTTCCTCACAATGATGCACAGAAGCCTCTAAAACTGTCAAGAAATACATCACACCTTAATGCCTCCTTTATATGTTAGTTATTTTGGTCATAAGTGTACATTGTGTATATCACATATGTCACATTTGTGGATATTGTGGCTGCACGTTCAATTCTTTCTTCCTTATTCATCCATAGATGAATTCTTTACCTTCTGATTTTATTCAACATCCACATGTTAGTTGGTGTTTGGATACCAGGAATTTATTTTTCTTTCTCAAACCTTTTTCTTTTCTTGGTTTGTACAGCAATGTCTCCTAACAATTTTTGAATTTTTAGATTTCTAAATTTATACTATGGATTCCACTTTTCTCAGTGCAAAGTTAGCAGCATTGATTAAGGTCTAGTGAATGCTCCTTATGGATAAGAAAGGCACAAAGCCTTTTAAATAAGTAGCTGGGAATGTTGTATATCCTCATATAAATTTCAAATGTCATGAACTCTATCACCTCTATCACTCTCTTTCTGTCTTCCCTTTACAATTAACATTTATGATTTTAACAAGTAATTTTATTCAGTTCCAGGCCTGTTATCATGAATAGATTGATTAAATAATTTATGACTTTTTTCAATTCAAAAAATCATGTCATAATTGATATTTTTTACTTTATAATATAAATATTCATATCCCATTTTTTTCAAAAATTTTTGCCATGATTCTATACAAATGCCCCCAGTACTGGGGAAGGGTTTTCAAAGAATTACCTAATGGATAATGGCAAATATTTTAGAAAAGTAATAATTTCGGAAAGAAATTTTAACATCTATTTTAAAATTACTTTTATTGTTTATCTATTTCATATGAATTTATTTTGTGGTTTTATATATTTGTTTCTTTTTCCTTTCATTGTATATTGTACTTACAGTTTCCTCTTCCTCAACTGTTCACAGTTCTTCCTTGCCTCCTCTCTCATCTGGATCTACTCCATTTCTATCTCTCATTTAAGATGAACAGACTTCTAAGAAGTAATAATAAAATAAAATAAAGTATGAGAGAAACATATACTAACACACCAAAATTGTCAGTTTGTGGAGACCAAAGTATAATCTTGGCAGCAGGCTAGTTTGTCTGGGATTTCCCATGGGAATCCTTTAGCCAACAATTTAATTAGATATAACACAATCCTGGTGCTGGCAGCTTCTTTGTTTGCAAGAGATTTGCAGTGATGATCTGCAGGCAGGCCTGCTTTTCATCCCGCCTGGATCCCACACAGCTAGCTTTACATGCAAAATAACAACACACAAACTGTATTAATTTAAATACTTCCTGGACCATTAGTTTCAACCTCTTATTAGCTAATTCTCACAACTTTAACCCATATTTAGTAATGTGTGTAGCACCACAAGGGGTGGCTTACCAGGAATATTCTAGCCTGCATCCATCTCAGAGAGGAGACTCATAGCGACTGCCCGAGCCATCTGCCTCACTTCCTTCTTCCTGTTCTGTCTACTCCACATATCTAAATCCTGTCCTATCAAAAAGCCAAGGCAGTTTCTTTATTAACCAATGAGAGTCCTCCATCATTTCCCCTTTTTCTGTTTAAACAAAAGAGAAAGGCTTTAAATTTAACATAGTAAAATTACATATAACAAAATAGTTATCAAAAAAGAATTATAGTTACAATATTTATATCTACTTTATCTTTTATCATAACTAAGGAAATATAACTATCTATTTATTCTTCAACTCCATCAAAGACTCCAGAAGGATATAACATTACCTAAGTAAACAAGAAATGAGCAACTTCCAAACTCTAGACATGACAGAGACATCTCACTGTCTGGACATTCACCCAAAGTTCTTTTGTAGTGTTGGGGCATCCATCTTCAGGCCCACAGTATCCAGCAGACTTTTCCATGAAGCAGAAAATTTCAAAGACAGTTCAGTCACTTTCTGCTGTGTCCTGCAGAATGTCTCACAGACACTTTCATGAATAGGAACCCAGAAGGAACATCTCATCATTATTTTTAAAAGCTGAGGAATACTGCATTGTATAAACATACCACATTTCTATATTCATGATATTTCCACTGCAATAGATTTCCATGCCATTCCACAAATACCTCGCTAGTCCAGCTGTCAGTCTCTGCATTCTCTTCCTCAGCCCTATCTCTGTCCCTGCCACCACCTGCTTCTCCCATTACTGTTTACACCTGGTCTGAGACAATCTGTAAATCTATTTTAGCCTCTAAGGACTAAATAATCTATGTGTGCTCCACTAATCTCTTCATTTATACATAGCCTCCCTGGATCTGTAGACTGTAGTTTTGTTGTTGTTTAAAAATTGTTACTATCACCAAGAAACCAGTTGGAGAGATGGCTCAACAGTTAAGAGCACTGCCTGCTCTTCCAAAGGTCCTGAGTTCAATTCCCAGCCACCACATGGTGGCTCACAACCATCTGTAATGAGTTCTGGTCTGCAGGAAAAAAATTGTTACCATCCAGGTATAAGTGGATACACTCTATATTTGTCTTTCTGGATCTGAGTCATCACACCCAGGATGCTGATTTTTCTAGTCCCACCACCGTTTTGCTTGCAAATTTCACATCATTTTTTAATAGCTAAGTAATGCTCTATTGCGAACATTTTTTTTTTTACATTCTTCTGTAGAAGAACATCTATGTTGTACCAACTCCCTAAGACCTGTCATATTGTTCTTCATAGTGGCTGTACAAGTTTTCACTATCACCAATTGCTCCATATCCTCACCAAAATGAGGTATCACTTGTATTAATAAACTTTGTTACTATGAAAGGTGCAAGATGCAATCTAAAAGTAATATGAATTTGCACTTTGCTGATGGCTAAGAGTGTTGAACATGTCTTTAAGTGTTTCTTAGGCATTTATGTTTCATCTGTTCAGATTTCTCTGCTTAGATCTGTTCCCTGTTTCTAGTTGGATTATTTGCTGCTTTGATATCTAGTTTCTAGAGTTCTGGATACATTTTGGATATTAGTCCATTAATGGATATGGAATTGCTAGAAATTTCTTTCCATTGTGTAGGCTGCCACTTTTTACAACTAACTCTTTCCTTTTGTGTGCAGAAGCTTTTCAGTCTCATGAGATATTATTTATTGATCTTAGTGCCTGCACTGTCAATGTTATATTTAGGAAGTCTTCCCTTGTGCCAATGTTTTCAAGATTATTATTCATTAATACTTCTATCAGGTAATTGTATCTGGTTTTTTGTTTTGTTCTTTGTTTCATTTGGAGTTGGGTTTTGTATAGGATGATGAATATTGTCTAATTACTTTCCTCTATATGCAGATATCCAGCTTCACCACTACTATTTTTTGAAGACTGTAGTGATCATTCATATATTCTTCAATAAATAAAAATTGCCTGAATATTAAAAAGTAAAGCATCCTACTAGTTAGCCTTACATATCAGGCAGTAGTGACACAAACTTTTATTCCCAGTTTTCCATAGAAACTGGGTGGGAGTGGTGCACACCTTTAATTTTAGTCCTAGAGAGGAATATAAGACAGGAGGAGACTGCTGTTAGATATAGTCTCATTCTGGGATTTCTGGGGGCAAAATTGCCATTTTGGAGTGAGGTAGAGGTAAGCAGTGGCTGACTATTTTGCTTTTCTTATCTTCAGGTTGAACCCCAATATCTGTCTCTGGGTTTTTATTAATCATACTACAGAAGAAGATTTTTTTATATTTCAGTGCATACTACTGGTAACATTGTCAAAAATTAGGTGTTTATAAGTGTATGGATTCATGTCTGGATCTTGAGTTTGATTCCATTGATCAATATGTTTTGTTTTATGCATATACCATGCAGTTCCAATTACTAAAACTTTTAAATACAACTTGAAATTAGGGATGGTTACACTTCCTTCACTTCTTTTGGTCCTGATTGATTAAGGTATTCTGGGATTTTTTTGTTGTTATTGTTTATTCATATGAAGTGGAGAAACATCCTTTCAAGATGTATAAAGAATCAAGTTGGGGTTTTGATGGGAATCTCATTAAATCTGTAGATTACTTTTGGTAGGATAGCCATTTTTTATTATTTTAATTCTATTAATCCATGTGCATGGCAGATTCTTCCATCTTCTGATAACTTTTTAATTTTCTTTCTTCACAGACTTGCGAACTTTATCATGTTTTTCATTTTCTCAGTTAGAGATATCCCAAAGTATTTGATGCTATCTGAGACACTGCGAAAGGTGTTCTTTTCCTGATTTCTTCCTCAGTTGGTTCCTCATCAATAAAAGTTTCTGGTTTTTATATAAGGTGGTTACTAATATTAATGACTTAAATTTTTATTTACTTACATGTCTGAAAATGTCTTCCATATGTAGATTTTCCAGGTAAAAACTGTAGGGTTACTAATGTATACTATCACAACATCTAAAAATAAAGATACCTTTACCTTTCTGTTTTCAATTTGTAGATTCTTTATATCCTAGCTTTGTCTCATTTCTAGTTAAGTCTTCAAGTACCACATTGAATAAATATGGTGAGAGTGAACAGCCTTATTTTATTCCTGATTTTCATGGAATTACTGTGAGTTTCTCTCCATTTAATTTGATGTTGGCTAAAGACTTGCTGTAAACTGTCTGTATTATGTTAGGCATATCTCTTTTATCCTTAGGCTCTTTAGGACTTTTGTTGTGAAGGGTGTTGTATTGTGTCAGAGGTATTTTCCACATCTAATGAGATGATTATATATTTTTCATCTTTGTCATATGGAGAATCCTAATTACTGATTTTTATATTTTGAACCACTCCCATATCTCTAGGATAAAATCTAATTAATCATGGTGAATGATTCTTTTCATATGTGCTTAGATTGTATTTATGAATATTGCCTTTGGTTACTTTGCAACTATTTTCCAAAGAAAAAAAAGTTTTAATGTTGTTTTTGTATTATGTTTGTATTATCTTTTTTCTCATAAAATTTTTTGGGTAATGGTTCTTCTGTTTCTATATTTCAGGGTTTGGATTTAATTCTTCTTTGAAACTTTGATAGAATTCTATACTAAAACCATATGGGCTTGGGATTTTTTTTGTTTCAAGACTTTTAATGATTGCTTCTATTTCTCTAGGTATTATTGGTCTTATTAAATTGTTTATCTAATCTTCATTTAATTTTGGTAATGCTAATTGACAAAATTATACAGTTATTTTTGATTTTTCATTTTGGTATATTACTAGTTGTTAAGATATATCCTTATGGATAAACCCAAAGGAAAACATATATAGATCCACGTGGAAACTGAAAACAGCCAAGATTGCCTGACAGAATTGGGAGAATGGAAGTGGGGGAGAAGGGAAAGTAGAAGAGGAAGAGGAGAGGAGAAAGGGATGGTTGAGGAGAATGTAAGGAAATGAGATAGTTCACATGGAGGAAGGAGAGAAATGAGAGCAAGGAAAGAGATATCTTGATTAAAGAAGCCATTGTAGGGTATGCAGAAACCTGGCTCTAGAGAAATTCCTAGGAATCCACAAGGATGACCCCTGCTAAGACCCTCTGCAATAGAGGAGAGAGGTCCAGAACTTTACTTGTCCTGTTATCAGACTGATGAATATCTTAAATATTGCCACAGAACCTTCATCTAGCAACTGATGGAACAGAGGTAGAGATCCACATTGGAGCACTGAACTGAGCTCTCAAAGTCTAGCTGAAGAGTGAAAGGAATGAGAATTTGTTCGAGTAGGGAGCCACTTATTTGTTCCTGAATGTTCAGCGCCAAAATAATCACACAAAAACTGTATTAATTAAATCACTGCTTGGCCTATGACCTCCAACTTCTTATCAGCTAGCTCTTACATTTCAATTTAACCCATCTCCATTAATCTGTGTATCTCCACGTAGCTGTGGCTTACCGGCTAATGTTCCCAGAATCTGCTCCAGCAGCTCCATGGCTTCTCTCTGACTCCACCCTTCTTTCTCCCAAAATTCAGCTTAATTTTCTCTGCCTAGCTAAGTTCTGCCCTGCTATAGGTCCAAAGCAGTTTCTTTTTTTCATTAATGGTAATCACAGCACACAGAGGGGAGCAAAGTCAAGACCATAATGGGTTCACCCACTGAAACAGTTTACCTGAGCTAATAGGAGCTCATCAACTCCAGCTGGACTGGGAAGTAACAAGCATGGGACCAAACTAGTCCCTCTGCATGTACTTGACAGTTGTATGGCTGGGGCAGACTGAGGAGCCACTGGTAGTGCACCAGGATTTATCCCTACTGCTTGTACTGGCTTTTTGGAACCCATTCTCTTTGGAGGTATACCTTGTTCAGCCTAGATATAATAGGGAGGGCCTTGGATCTTCCACAAAGCAATGTGCTGTCTGAGAATGGGATGGGGGTTTAATGGGAGGGTCTGTGGAGGGAATGGAATGAGGGGAGGGAGTTGGAACTTGGATTGGTATTTTTAAAAAATTAATAAATTTTTAAAATGTCCTTATGGTTCTCTGTATTTCCTTGGCATATGTTGTTATGTTTTCTTCATTTCTAATTTTTCATTAAATTTGGATATTCTCTTTCCACTCCTGAAGATAAGAAGTTTGCTTATCTTTGTTAAACTTATCAAAGAATCTCTTTGTTTAATTGGTTATTTTTGTTGTACTCTTTGTTGATTATTTCATGTGTCTAATCTTTGGGTATGTGCTTACTTTTTGGTGTTATAGAAATTTTAGGTATACTGTTAAATTGCTAGTATGAAATCAACCATTTTTAGCATTGCCAGTTAATGCTATGAAATTGCCTCTTAAAAGCATTTTCATTGTGTTCCATAAATTGTTGTATGCTATGTATTAATTTTCATTAAATCTTACAAACTCTTTAATTTCTTTCTTGAAACATTTTTTTTTTATTCAGCAGAGAGTTGTTCAGTTTCCATGAGCTTGTAATCTTTCTGTTGTTGATATTTAGCTTTAATCTGTAGTGGTCAGATTAAATACTGAAATAACAGTATGCAGGGAGTTATTTCAATTTTCTTAGAACTGCTGAGACTTGCTAGTTGTGTCTTAGTATATGTTTAGTTTTGGAGAAAGTACCATAAGATGCAGGGAAGAAGGTATAGTCTTTTATGTTTGCGTAAAATGTTCTATGAATTTAGGTTAGATCCAGATGGTTTCTATCAGCTCTCTGGTCCAGAATTTATCTCTGTAGTTTTTGTCTGGATGGCCTATCCATTGTTGAGAATAGGGTATTGAAATCTCCCACTACCAGTTATTGAGACTAATATGTGATTTAAGTTGAAGTAGTGTTTCTTTTACAAATTTGGTTGCCCTTGTGTTAGGGACATTGATGTTAAGAATTGAAATGTCATCTTGGCAGATTTTTCCTTCAATGAGTGTGTAGAGTAGTCTTTCCTATTTCTTTTGATTTATTTTCTTTAAAGTCTATTTTGTTAGGTACTAAAACGTCTATAATAGGTTGCTTCTTAGGTCCTTTTGCATGGTATATCTTTCTCCACCACTTTATCCTGAGGTAATATCTTTCCTTGATATCAAGGCATGTTGCTCAGATTCAGCAGAAGGATGGATCCTGTTTTTATATCCATTATGTAAATCTGTATATTTGTAGTGGGGACTGAGACAATTAATACTGAGAGATTTCAATAACCAATACCCATTGTTTTCTGTTATTTTGCTTTTGATGGCAGTAGTATGTGTGTGAGTGTAAGTGTGCATGTGTATGTTTTTGTGTGTGTGCGTGCATGCACATGTCCATGTGCTTGCTTCCCTTCCTTTAATTTTGCTACTCTGGGATAATTTATTCCCTGGATTAGTTAATCTCTGTAGTTTGGAGTTTTCCTCCTAGAAGCTTCTGTACAGTTCCTTTTGTAGAAGACATTGTTTAAATTGGGTTTTATCAAAGGATAACATATTTCTTCATCTATGGTGATAATTTTGCTGGGTATAGCAGTCGGGCCAGACATCTGTGATCTGTGATGCAACATGTCCCTCTAGGTGCTTCTGGTTTTTGGAGCCTCCATTGGGAAGTCAAGTATAATTCTAATAGGCCTGCTTTCATATGGTTTTTGACCTTTCTCCTTTGCAGCTTTGAATATTCTTTTTTGTTTTGTATATTTAGTGGCTTAATTATTATATTTCAAAGGGATTTCCTTTTGTTCTTCATTCTATTTGGTGTTTTGTAAGCTTCGTTTACTTTTACAGGGATTTCCTTTTGTAGTTTAGAAAAAAATTTCTTCTATGATTTTGTTGATACTCTTTTCTGGGCCTTTGAGCTGGGATTTTTGTTCTAACTCTTTTATTATCTAATTTATTTTTTTTTATTTTACTTTACATTCCATCAACAGTTCTCTTCCCTGCCTGTTCCCCCCACCTTCACCCCTCAAGGCCAAACCCCATTCACTCCTCTGAACATGTCAAGGCTCCTATGGGAAGTCAAGGAATTCTGGCATGTTAAGATGAGTCAGGACCAAGCTCTCTTCCCTGTTTTAAGGATGAGCTTGGCATTCCAACATAGGGAATGAGCTCCTATAAGTTAACTCATACACCAGGGATAGAACCTGGTCCTACTGTCAAGTGCCTCACAGATAGTCCAAAGTTTACCACCATTTCTTACACATGGAGGACCAGTTTGGTCACATGGAGGATCTACAGCTGTCAGTTCATGTGTTTTCTACAAGCTGGGTTCAGCTGTCTTTGTAGATTTCTCCATCATGATCTTGCTGTTCCTTGCTCATATATTCCCTTCTCCTTGTCTTTAAATGGATTCCCAGAGCTCAGTTTGATGCTTAGTTGGGAAGCTCTGTGTTGGAGGACTCTCAATGGTTAATAAAGAAACTGCCTTGGCTTTTTTATAGGGCAGGATTTAGATAGGTGGAGTAGACAGGACAGAATGCTGGGAAGAAGGGAAGTTAGTCAGATGCTTCAGGCAATCACCATGCCTCTCCTCTCTGAGACATATGCCATAAAGCCAGCCACCAGGTCAGACATGTTGAATCTTTCCTAGTAAGACACCACTCGTGGTGTTACACAGATTATTCGATATGGGTTAGTCAAGATGTGAGTAAGAGGCTGAAACTAATGGGCCAGGCAGTGTTTAAAGGAATACAGTTTGTGTGTTCTTATTTCAGGGCATAAGCCAGCTGGGTGGTGGGAAGCAGGGTGGCGGGAACGCGGCCCACCGCTCGTCACTACAGCTCTGCTTCTGGTTCCATCAGTTGCTGGATGAAGGCTCAATGATGATAGTTGGGCTATTCACCAATCTGATTACTAAATTTAGGATCTGGCTCCCTCTCTGCTATTGCTAGGAGACATAGTTTGCATCATCCTTGTGGATTTTTAGGAATTTCCCTAGGATCATGTTTCTCCCTAACTCCATAATAGTACCATGTATCAAAATCTCTCCGTTGTTCTCCCACTCCATCCCTTTTCCCCACTGGTCATCCTTATTTCCCATTCTCTCTTCTTTATTGCCTCTCCTCTCCCCCAGTTTACCCAAAAATATCTCATCTAATTTCCCTTTCCTGGGCAATCTATGTGTCCCTCTTAGGGTCTTCCTTGTTACCTAGCTTTTCTGGAGCTGTGGGTTGTAGTTTGGTTATCTTTTACTTTACATCTAATATCCACTTATTTGCAGTCTTTGCATGTTGACATCCAGTTTTGCCAACATCATTTGTTAAACATGCTTTCCTTTTTCCATTGTACAGTTTTGTCTTCTTTGTTTAAAATTAGGTGTTCATGGGTGTGTGCAATAATGCCATGGTCTTCGATTTGATTACATAGGTCCATATGTCTGTATTTATGCCAATATCAAACTATATTAATTACTATAGCTCTATAATAGACTTTAATGTCAAGGATGGTTATACCCACGTAGATTACTTTATTGTACAAGATTGTTTTAGCTATTCTGTTTTTTTTTTTTATTTTTCATATGAAGTTGAGTATTGTTCTTTCAAGTTCTATATTGGGATTTTTATGGTAATTGCATTGAATATGTAGATTGCTGTTTTATAGCACTGCAATTTTTTATGTTGATTCTACCTATCTAACAGCATAGGAGATCATTCTGGAATTTGGATTGTGGTTGAATTCTAACTTTAAGTCATTGTGATTGATAAGATACAGGAAGTTATTCCATTTTTTTGCATCTTTTGAGATTTGTTTTGTACCCAAGTATGTGATTCATTTTAAAGAGGGTTTTATAGGTGTTGAGTAGAAAGTACATTTTTTTGCATTTAGGTGGAATGTTATATAGATGTCTATTAAGCCCATTTGAGTCATAACAACTGATAGTTTCCTTATTTCTCTGTTAATATTTTTCTGGCAAACCTGTCTATTGGTAAAAGTTGGGTGTTGAAACCACCCACTATTAATGTGTGGGGTTTGAAGTGCAGTTTCGGCTTTAGTAATATTTATTTTATATTTGTGGGTGCCCTTGTATTTGGGGCATATATGTTCGGGATTGAGACTTCATCTTGATGGATTTTTCCTGTGATGAATCTAAAATATCCTTCATGTCTTTTGATTGATTTAGTTTGAAGTATGTTTTGTTAGTTACGCCATCCTGCTTCTTAGGTTCATTTGATTGCAAAATCTTTTCTCAACCCTTTTGCTCCGAGAAAATGTCTGTCTTTAAAGGTGAAGTGTGTTTCTTACATGCAGCCAAAGGATGGATCCTGTTTTCACATCCATTTTGTTGATCTGCATTTTATATAGGTGAGTTCAGTTCATTAATATTAATGGATATTAATGACAAGTGGTTGTTAATTTCTTACTCTTTTCTTATTATTCATAGGTTTGTTTTTTTCCACAGTGTCCCTGATTTTTTGGAAGTATTGTATCAGGAGGGGTTTTCTTGTTGTTGTTGTTACTGTTTTACTTTAGATTTAATATGTTCTCTGTCCAATATAGCGATGTAGTCACTTTTTCTTTCGTATCTTCAATGCTTGAAATTCTTTCTGTCATCTCTTGTATTATGTTGGTAAAGTTTGCCTCCATAGTTCCTGCTCAAATTTTTAATTGTTTTCTACTTTCATATTCCCTCAAGTTGTATTTTCTTTATTGATTTAATTTCATTTTCAGTTCTTAAACAGTTTATACATTTCTTTACATGGTTTGTTTAATTCTATTTTTTGTTCAATGGGATTTATTATTAATTTCCACTTAAAGACATCTATCATCTTCAAACAAGCAATTTTATCTCTTTCTCTCTTTCTCTCTGTCTCTTGTGTGTGTGTGTGTGTGTGTGTGTGTGTGTGTGTGTGTGTGTGCATTTTATCTATGTTGGATTGTTCATGTTTTGTTGTAGTAGAATAACTAGGTTCATGTAATTATCCAGATTATTATAGGTGGTGCTTTTATGTTGGTGTCTAGGTATCTGATATTTTGATAATTATAAATTTTAAGTTCTAATTTCTTAATTTATTTTGGTTGAGTGGATTTTTTTCCCTTGGTTACTCTTTCCCTTCTGTATTTTTGGAGAGTGTAATGCTTGTATGATACATTTTGGAAAATTTACTTTGGATATTATAGATGTGGCCACTGAGTTTCCAGGCAAAATGTGTTTCTGTTAATTGGCAGCTGACATTTATGAATAGGAATAAATAAGTTAGAAGACTAAAAATGTTCATAGGAGGGAGGATAGAAGATTGTTAACCAAGGCCTCCTTACTTATTCTCTTTGGAATTCTGGGAGACAATGAAGAGTGGTCACCTTAGAAGGTCTCCTAGGATGTTTGGGATGAGACTGGCTTTATGTATCTAGAGGAATAAAATAAGAGGAGATGATCTATAGACAGTCCACCTGACACTAGTTGTCTTTGGGTCAGCAGGGAGTACCTGTTGAAGTTGGTGGTAGGAAAAAGCAACAATTAGGAGCAGGTGGTTAGGAGGAAAATGTCTGTGGGATCCATAGAAGAAGTGGACAGTGGATGAAGGAAGACTGAAAGGTTTTCTATTGCAGAGATAGCCATGGTACGTTTGATTGGATCTGGAGAGGCAGGTGGAGAGGTGCAACTCTGCCTTTAACCTACTTGTTGCTCTCATATTCTAGTATTTTTTCTATATTAACTTCAGCCTTTTCTTTCTAATATGGTTAATTTTAAATGAAAAATCTTCTTGAAAATACAGGAGAGTACAAAATTTTACATAAATTTACCTACAACTAAACTGTTTTAAGAAGCAAAATATTTAATCTAACCTTCTGGGTCACCTTTAATTCAGAACTTGCTGGTAGAAGCAGGGATCTCTCTATGAGTGTGAAGCCAGCCTGATTTATACAGTGATTTCTAAGCCTACCAGAGCCACATTATAAGACCCTGTATCAAAAACAGAAAGATTAATAAAAAAGTGGGTTCAACCCTTCACCTATAGATAAAGCCTTATTTTTACAATCGATTCAGTCTGATATGCTAAAGGAAGAACTTGTTCATTTACTTTACATTAACATTCTGTAACTTTCATTACTTAATTTATTGTTTTAAATTTTATTTTACATTCCATCCACAGGTCTTTCCTCCTCCATTCTCCTGCCCCCTTGTCCCCCCTCTAGTTCACCTTCATTCACTCTTCCCAATGCATACGGGCACCCATGGCAAAACAACAAATCTAGCACATTAAATTGGGGCAGGACCAAGCCCCTCTCTGTTGCATTAAAGCTGTACAATATAAAACGTCCTCAAACAGTATCATTACTTCCTTAGACATGCAGTAGTAAAACTTAACTAGGGTTCTTTGGATCCTCACAAGGAAATGGGTGCGTTTGGATAGAATCATCCTACGCTATTTTGAAAAACATAGGAATATTAACAGAAAAATAAATATTTTGAAAAGAGACATTTCATACTTTTGTCTAAAGCAAATAAATGTATTGATAAATTATTTTTTTAATATTGTATATTTTCCTCCTTTTAATTTTTCACTTAAAATAGGGAAGATTGAAGAAGAATTAAATCAGATTTAGATCACTCTCATTTTTCTCTCAGTGTTGTCACCATTATGTTCTGTTTCATAGTATAAGCACAGTTATCCTTTTCTTTTAACATCTTATTTATAAAGTTATTCTCTCATTAAAAAAACAATATTGCTCAAAGAAAATAAGACAATGTAGAACTTAAGATGAAAGCATGCCTTGCATATATATTAATTTGCCCAAAGAATACCGAATTAGGACCAAAGAGTTCTATGAATATCATTTAGAGTACATTGGCCTATATTAAAAAAATATGCTTCAAATATACATAAACAATTTTAGCATAAATAAATTCATCACATTCTCAGCTATATAAACTTTATTATAAAAAGATATTAATTTTTACATTATGCAATCTTATGAACAAAATATTGTCACACAGTATTATTGAATTTTTATATTTAGCCCAGAAAGAAAGAAAATATGCTTTATCGACAGCTAAAGAATATTATGACATGTTTATGGCTCAACAATGGGAACCAATTTAAGGCTGATAGAAATGCAAACTAGTCTGCCAGGACACATCATTCATATAACATGTTGATATTTTCAGACTCAGTATAGTTTATTTTGCATCCAGGGAAAAACCAAGAGTTCATCTATCACCTGCTTAATTGTGTGTAGAAAACATTCAGGCCTAAGGACTGTTGAAAGAATGCCATCAGTACAGGGGCAGCACACAGGCTGTTCCTATGCAGTGTTTGCACACACCCTCCCTTCTTTATTCACATAAAGATGAAATCACACTGGAGGAGTGCAGATGGGAGAATAATATGACAGGGCGATGATGCTGACAATGTGATGCTTTTGCTTCTGGAACAAAATGAGTGTTGTCTGTCTCTCATTTCTATACACACATTAAGATCTCATCTTGACTAATTTATTTTTACCCCTTTTGGTTATTTTATATCTCTCTGCCTCAATATTTACTACTAGAATCGATTTACTAATCACATATACCTCAGGACTCAATACAATAGATGGAGTCATAGTCTCCTGTTATTTAATCAAAAATTTAATCTTTCTTATATAAAATATAAAAAGCAACAATGAGTGATTTCATAAATATATGGTGATGGTATTTTCATTTTTGAAATTTTCTTTATGTTTAATATATCCAGTTTGGAAAGTGATTAAGTAGTTTTTGTAGATAATAGATCAGTGGTGTAAACTGTTTACCATAAAGGGATACAAGGAAACTTTAACCTGATAAACAACAACCAAACACCTCCATTAATAAATTTGTAGTGATAATATTTGTAATAGTTCATCAGTATATAAACTATAAGTGAAACCTCATTGAAATTGATAAAAATACAAAATAATAAAAAAGAACAGAAAAGAAACATTTCTTCTTATTCTGATTTTCAAAATCCTAATTTATAATCACATGTCCCAAGGAATCTTTTTTAGATGTATGAATAGCACTGAGAATTTTTAAAACCATGTTCTGTTGTTGTGAACACTTTAACTGCTTTATTTAAATATTTATTAAGTGTATTTGTTTTTTACTATAACTTTTCCTTATAGTGTTTTAAAATATATCAAGAAAGCTTACCATGTTCATTTTTATGTGGAACACTCTGCCTAAAGCATCTGATTTTCTCTTAATCTTTCACCATTTCATATGCTGCCAAGTTGTTGTTCTCTTTGAGGTAAAATTTAAAAGCTGTTTCTAGCCACTTCTAAGTAGCTTCACTTGATCAGAGAATAGAATTTGTTTTGAATGATATAAAAGTGATGCTTGGAGCCCAGATTTAGCTTTATTTTAAGTTATCCCAGAAATTATTCAGTACTTCAGTCCACACTGAATTTGCATCAAACACCCACAGGCTTTGCATTTTTCTCTCATTTAGCATAGCAATCCAAGTCATAGTGATCAATGAAATCTGTCTCATATTCTTATTTTTTGGTAGGAAAGAAGGCCCAGGTTTATAATTTGTCAGATGACAGAAATCAAATGGAAAAAAATCACATCACTGACTTTGTAGGACAGTTTTGGAAACAGGATTTCACATGCTCCTTGGTGAAAACACCTGGAAAATAAGAGAATTCCACTGAAACATGACTGAAGAATCATTAGACTACGGTAGTCTGAGCCAACATACATGAACTTCCACCCTTAAGTAATTGTATTGAGTATGTATTGGGAAAATCTGCCTGCAAAATCAATATTTGTTTTTCCTATATTGGATTAAATAATACATTTTCTTTTCTCTTTTCCTCTTTGGTGTGTGGCATAAGATCATATTTTGGGTCTTGACTCTATCTTAATTTCTTCCTCACATTTTGGGGGTTTAGTTAAGTTTACTTACTGTTTCAACTGAATCAAGTGATGTTAATGGATGCCTATGCAACCTCATCTTGATCACATTCTTTCACACTGATAGACACAGATTAGAGAGATTAATGGACCCTCCTTTCCCAGAGGTCCTACATGAAAACCAACAACTGATTCCTAACAAGTGAAGAATGATTAAAAATTTTTACAAATGCAAATGCTATTTTAATCTTGGATGAAGAATTTGTCCAGTGTCCTGAGATAGCAACTTGGGAGAAATAAAGGATAAGAGATTTAAAGTTTTAAAAAGGAGTTCACCAAGGCCAGCTGGACTGGGACTGAAAAAGCATGGGATAAAACCAGACTCCCTGAACATGGCAGACAATGAGGACTGCTGAGAAGCCAAGGACAATGGAACTGGGTTTTGATCCTACTGCATGTACTGGCTTTGGAGGGGCCTAGCCTGTTTGGATGCTCACCTTCCTAGACCTGGATGGAGTGGGGAGGACCGTGGACTTCCCACAGGGCAGGGAACCCTGACTGCTCTTTGGACTGGAGAGGGAGGGGGAGAAGAGTTGGGGGAGAGGGAGGGAAATGGGAGGCTGGCTGGAGGCAGGGAGGAGGCGGAAATTTTTAATAATGATGATGATGATGATGATGATGATGATATCACCGACTATCTGGACTTCGATTGAAAATCAAAACTGACGGGTAGGCTCATTTTACTTTTATTTAAAATAGAAGATAAAAAAATACATTTTCTCTGCAAGGCCCATATAAGATCATGCTTTAAGAAAGCTGGTTTTAAGATGTTTGCTTATTAGAATATGAAGGTGAGTGAATTCATATAATTCACAAACTGTAATATTTAGGAGGACAGGATCTAGAACTAATGATATCCATGGAAACTCAGTTGTAATTTCTCCAACCATCCTTGTTCATAAATGAGACGGATCGTGGCTAGGGAGATATCAGAGATGTCGATGGTGAACTGTGGGTTAATAGAGGCAAGATTCAAAAGATGAAATAATATAATTTATTTTTAAATACCACCACTTGTGTAATAAGGAGGAAATCACTTCCACAGTTTTTTGAAAAGACAAAGTGCTGAAAATGAATTTTCATATGTGATGCATAATTGAATTAAAAAAACCAGAACCTAAAGTTGCGAAATTTGCATGGGAACTTGTTCTAGTTTTTTTCAGTGGAACTCTGTCCATATTTTGTGCTTTATTGACACAGCAACATGAATAGGAATCTCTTTCACCCATTATAAAAAGAGAACAAAAAATACTCAAATCTTTAGAGGTATTTCTATGTTATTAGTTGCTCTTAAAACAGAAATTTAATGAGAGAGAAGACAGGTACAATAAACCAACAAAATTTCTTACATATTCAGATACAGGTCAGTATTTCAATAGGAAGCTGTTTCTGGCAATATTCTTTCACTGTATTTTAAAGCACACTTACTTTTCTACTGTTAAAAACATGAACTATTTGTCAGATGTCAAATATCTTACTCTTTGGCATTGATGGAAACAGTTGTATTTCTCATATGCCCTGCTATGCCAAATTCAAGAGTTGGGAGAGAACGTGGAATGGACTGTTCCCAAACCACACAAAATTCAAACCCAGCTCTGTATATGTTTTTAAAACAAAGCATTACTATAAAGCTAAACTTTTATATTTATACTTTGGTTTAGTTAGGTCATTTCATTTAAATAAATAATAATACAGCGTTCAAAGATATTACTGTGATAGAAAAATGCTTAACACAAGCCAGATAAACATCAATGAGAAAAAATGTCTCTCTTCCCACTTCTCTTAAATTCCTGGTAGGATTGTCCTTTAATGCCAGGGCTGGACTCGATCATCTCTGAAATGTTAGCATGAAAGCCAACAAACCAGTGCCACTCCATTAGTTTCTTCACCAATTCAACTTCCATTAGTCTCTCACCCTCAGAAATACCAAACTGCCTTCCCCAGTCATATAATTTCCCTATGTATTTCCTTTGCTTTATTGATAATACTCTATAAAGCATATTTCTAGCTGCTGCTATAAGTAATTTTTTATTATATTTTCTGAAGGATGCATATTTCTTGTGATAATGAACTTGCTTATTCTGTTCTTGTTGATCTGTCTATTGTTATAGAGGCTCCTTTCAACTTAGATTTCACCACATTTTCAACTCTTTCATTCCTTACTGGTATGACAGAATGTGTCATGTAGCCAAGGAGAGTTTGAAATCTGGATGTAGACAAGACTGCATAGAAGTCCTGGTCTTGCCTCCTCTAACCAAGTGTTGGACTTACATCATCATGTCGAGATGATTTATGAATATGTATACTACTTTTTATTTTAAATAGCCTAGACTATATAAGAAGCATTGCTGAGCAAATCACAGGAAGGAAACCAGTTAGGAGTAGTCCTCTAAGGAATTCCTTTTCTACTTCAGTTCCTGCCTCCAGGATGAGTCTTGGCTTTTCTTTATGATCGACTTTAACTTGTAAGCCCAATAATTCATTTCCTCTCCAAGTTGCTTTTGATCATAATATTTTGTCAGAGCAGCAGAGAGACAAAAAAAAAACAAACAAAAATCATATCTTGAATGAAACAATGTCTTCTGTATAAAAGAATTTTCAATTAAACTAAATATGTATTATTTTATTTTGAATCTTTCCCACCAATATTTGATTGTTTTTATTCGTCATCCTCATAGCATATGATAGATATTTTTTTTGTATGAAAACAAGTATATACAAAACTATATAATTAACTTTATCTTTAATTAGCTAAGAAGATATTAATATGTCATTGTTCTTTTATAAACAACTTGTAAATATGCATATGATAAGCACCCTATATATATAAATAAAACAAATTAATGCCATAATACTTATTTTATTTTTTTCCAGTTTATTTATTTTTTATTAAAAATTGTCATCTCCTTCCTCCTCTTCCCCCTTCCCTACCCTCCCCTCCACCCATACCCCCACTCCCTTCCTCTCCAGGCCAAAGAGCCATCAGGGTTCTCTACACTATGTTGAGTCCAAGGTCCTCCCAACTCCCTCCAGGTCCAGGAAGGTGAACAACCAAACTTACAAGGCTCACACAGAGCCCGTCCTTGTCGTAGAGACCAAGCCCATCGCCATTGTCCTTGGCTTCTCGGTCAGCCTCCACCATCAGCCACTTTCAGAGAGTCCGATTTGGTCGGATGTTCCATCAGTCCCATTCCAACTGGACTTGGTGATCTCCCGTTGGTTCTGTCCTGCCGACTCAGTGGGTGAACGCATCCCTCATGGTTCTGACTTTCTTTCTCATGATCTCTCTCCTTCTGCTCCTCATCAGAACCTTGGGAGCTCAGTTATTTTAAATGGAATTTAATGTGGCAAATATTACTTTTTAAATTATTTTGTTATAATACAAAAATATTTTGTTACTGCAATTCATTAGTTTCCATTATAAATTTCCCATATTTATGGTTCATTTAAGTGTCATATATTAGTTCTAAATATTTCCTTGTGATATAATTTTGGTATATTTCATTGTAGTGTGAAAAGTCTTTTTCAAGCCTGTTCAGTCCACGATAAACTGAGCATTAACTACAACTACAGAGGTAATCCAGACCCAGAAAGACAAATATCATATTAATCATTTATAAATGGCTTTTAGACATAAAGCAAAAAAGAAAACAGCCACAATTCACAATCCCAGAGACCCTAGACAACAAGGAGGACACTAAGAGAGAAATTCATGGATCTAATCTATATGGGAAGTAGAAAAAGACAAGATCTCCTGAGCAAATTGGGAGCATGTGGACCATGGGAGAGGGTTGAAGGGCAGGGGGGAGTTAGAGAAGAGAGCAGAGAAAAATGTATAGCTCAATAAAAAAATATTAGAAAAGAAAAAGAAAGAAAAGAAATCTCTCTTTAACTTTTCCATGCCAGTTCTTCAATTCTTATACCTTCATGAAGGCTTAACAGTCTTTTGAGATATGATTTAAAAAAAAAATAAATTAACTCAACTGAATTCTCTTTTATTTAAAACCAGAGTAATGAGATAATTAATGAGAGCATCTGAAATGTTCAGAAAACAGATAGCAGCATAATGAAGCTCATGAAATCTTCGTCCTACATAGATGTATCTGTGTGTGCATTGTGAGGTTTATCATAGTCAAACTGTTTTAAAACATTAGTAAAATTTACATAATATCTTTCAGCATACTCTTTATGAAATAAGAAAACAGAAACTAAATACTGAGTATATTAAAACAATAGTAAGGCAGAAATTAAGTAGATAATAATAAAAACAAATCAATGAGATAACAAATGATTTTTCCAGGAAACCTGTAAATTTGATACGAATCCAAACAGGTCATTTTAAACATTTAAACATTTAAAAAGACAATGGCTGATATTAGGAACAGAAGAGCTGATATAACTGATATAATTCAGAAATTAAAAATACAATAATAAAATGGTAAGAGTAATTCTGTCCAAATCAGTGTTATAATTTGGTGAAATATATATGATATAATTGAATGATACGATATTCTAAAGTTCATTTTAGACTGTTTCAAAGAATACATAGTCCTCCTTATGCTTTGTTGCTGGCTTCTTCACAACCGTTAAGGATACACTGACACATTTTTCTAAAATTCGTCCAAATATTAATGAGAAAAAGTACCCTGAGACCTTAATATCAAGATCAGGCAACTATGATGGAAAGAGGTAAAAGAGAACCATGCCATTGGCCATGTTCATACATTAAAATTAATGCGAAGCTGTATTTCTATAAGATATTATTCAACCAACCTGTGAATTTATGCAATGAATAGTGATTTTCTTTATATTAATAAATGAAGTTTAAAAATTAACATACTAAATTGAAAAATAATCATTTTACCACTAAAATATGATAATTTATTCTGAATACCTAACACTTATGATTTCTGCTGAAGATAAAAAGTCTAGTATATGCTGATGCTATAGGTTCCTTTCAAGCCCTGTGTCATCCAGAGGCTGTCCCTTTACCCCATGCCACCCCATGGACAGCTGTAAGCTAAGATTTAGACAAATGGGCAGATGGGGTTTGAAACTTCAGTCTTTATCTGTTCTGCTAAGATACATCCATAGATTCAATGTGTTTTCAAAAAAATAGCACTATGCTAATTTTCCTTTTTAGTAGCAATCTGTTCCTAAAATTCTTATGAATGCCACGGACTGGCTCAGGGAAGTCACTCAGACTGTAGGAGAAGCAGGGTCTTGGTACACAGGAAGGCACAAGTTTGGCGAATGACAGACAGACACAACACACAACAGAGTGGTTGGAATCTGCTGCGATTTTACTGAATTCATGTTTTCATTATATAGTATTCAAACAAAGAACAAATCAGAAGGTCATGTATCATTGGTTGACACAGTATTAAAGTCACATTAACGATATTTAAGAAAAGTATATTATCAGGAACAGGTGTTAGACATAAAACATCCTTAGAAGAGAAAATCTTGTTCTTGGGAATGTAAACCTCAGACAAGTGGTTTCATCTTAAGAATAGAAAGTTTCTGTCTCATTATCACTATCATGGCCCTTCCTCTTTCTAACCCTTTATTTCATCTAGTGACCAAATATACCTAATCAGTTCTCTGCACCTGTTGAAATATACGTTTTAGTACCGTCTTATGCAGCAGACACCATGGGGGTTGGGATCTAGCAAGCCTATTCATAATGTTCAGAGTATAAGATAACAGTCTTTGTCCATCAACATTAACCTATCTATTCCCTTGCTCATCATACACCCCGTGTAAGGTTCTGCTGTAGTATTATACATTCCCATACTGTGCTTCCATATTGCAGAGCTGTTCCTGAAGATATAATCCTTGTCTTGTAGATATATAGAATATCATTATTATAAAATAGATTGTGCAAAGCCCATATCTTGCATAGCCAGCTAATCGAGAAACCCGTCTATGCCTTAAGGGCAGCCAGTACCGGGCCATCTGCCATTGACCTCCAGGAAGCCTAGTCCCATGGGACACATATCTCCCATCTGGCATAATAACATATGTCATGTCACACAGACGACATTGGAGTTGGCATGGCATATGAACATATAGAAGTTTTTATAAAAATAGCTACCTTAAATTAGGGAAAAACCACAGGGAATGTGGTACCTGATTCTGACATGGAATAGAGGAAACAAAACAAAAGCAAAAGAAACATGGGACTGGCTGGTTATCCAGTAAAACTATAGGACAGAGAAGTTCAGAAACATGTTCACACAAATTAGTATAATTAATTCAAAATGTGAAGAAAATTCATGGGTAATAAAATAAAATTTTATTGTGCATTCAGAGCTCCACTAGAAATATAACCAGTAAGTAACTGATAAGGAGGATGGAAAAGTGAAATTGATTGGATTTATGGAATAGGAATGGAGGGAGGCAATAAGGAAGGGAGAGTTGATAGGAGGGAAAGAGAAGTGAGAGAAAGGGAGAAGAGAGGCAGGTATGAGATAGGGAAGAAATTATCATGACATAGGGGAAATTACTTAAAAAGAAGAAAAGGAAGGTGTAGACTGGAATACATGATTATGAGATAAACTATTATTTATTACTGAATTCTCTATTTACCAGAGAACAGTAGACTTTCTGAAGACCTTACAGTTATTTAGTCACATCTAAGGTGATCTAAGATCCGAAAGACTTTTTCTTTTTTCTTCTTTTCAAAATTAATTATTTTTTCATTTATTTTTTATATTGATTAGTTTCCTCTCCCTTAAACCTATCTTCCATCCCCCTCCCTGTACTCCTTATCCCTTCAGAAAGGGGCAGGCCTCATGTGGACTTCAAAAAAACATGGCACATCAAGTTGAGTCAGGAACAAGCTCTTCCCCCTGCATCGAGGCTGGCAAGGCAACCCAGAATGGGAACAGATTCTCAAAACCCAGCCCAAGAGCCAGGGACAAGTCCTGATCCCACAGCTGGGGTCTCACATACAGACCAAGTTACACAACTGTTACATACATACAGAGGGCCTAGGGCAGTTCCATGCAGATTCCCTGGTTTTGGTCCAAAATCCTTGAGTTCCCATGACCCTGTGTGTTCCCCTGTCATGATCTTGACACCACTGGATCACACAATCCCTACACCCTCACTTCATCAGGACTCCTGGACTTGACCCAGTATTTGGCTGTGAATCTCTGCATCTGCTTCCATCAGTTACTGAGTAAAGGCTCTCTGATTGCAATTCAGGTAGGCATCTGTGGCACTCTCTCCAATATTACAAGAACTCTTGTCTACTTCCAATATCCAAGAGGATAACTAGATGTTTTTCTTTGGGTTCACCTTCCTATCTAGCTTCTCTAGGATCCTGAAATATAGGCTCAATTCTACAGCTAGAATCCACTTATGAGTGAGTACATACCATATTCATTTTTTTGTGTCTGGGTTACCTCAGTCAGAATGGTGTTTTCTATTTCCATCCATTTGCATGCAAAATTCAAGATGTCATTGGGTTTTTTTTTCCTCTGAGTAGTTCTCTAATGCGTTTATATTCCACACTTCCTTTATCCATTCTTCCATTGAGGGGTATCTAGGTTGTTTCCAGGATCTGGCTATTACAAATAATGCTGCTATGACTCTTATCCATTCTTGTGGATTCCAGGAAGTTTCCCTGGAGCTATGTGTCTCCCTAACCCCAAATGTTCCCCATTTTGACAAAATGCCACCCATTAAGATATCTTTTTCAATACTCGCCTCATAATGTCCTGACTCCAACCCACCCAACCTGATAGCTCATGTTCCCTACTTTCTTCATCCACCCACCTCCAGATTACACAGGAGATCTCTTATTTGCTCAGGGAAATCCATGCATCTATCTTTGGGCCTTCCTTGTTATATACCCTCTCTACGGCTGTGGGTTATATACTGGTTATCCTTTAATTTATTCCTTTATAACGAATATCCACTTATGAGTTAGTACATAGCATGCTTGTCTTTTTGAATGTGGATTACCTCACTCAGGATTCTTTTCTAGTTCCATCCATTTGGCTGGAAATTTTATGTTGTTGGGTTTTTGTATTTTCACAGAAATACTCCATTGTATAAATGTAGAACATTTTCTTTATCCACTCTTTTTTTTTTTTGGTTGAGGGGTATCTAGATTGTTTCCAGGTTCTGACAATTTTAAATAATGCTGCTATGAACATAGTTGTCCTTGAGGTATATTGAGTATCCTTTGGGTATATGTCTAATATTGATCTGAATTTTGAGGTAGATTGATTCCCAATTTTCTCAGTAACTGCCATAATGATTTCTAAAATGGCTGTACAAGTTTGTACTCTCACTAGCAGTGGATGAGAATTCCCCTTAATCCATATCCTCTAGAACAAGAGCTGTCACTAATGGTGTTTTTGTGTGTGTGTGGTTCTTTTTTTTTGCCATTATGACAGATGTAAGATGGTTTCTCAGAGTCATTTTGATTTGCCTGATGGCTCAGGATGTTGTACAGCACTTTAAGTGTCTCTTGGCCATTTTAGATTCTTCTGATGAGAAGTTTCTGATTATATCTAAAGAACTCAAAAAACTAGACATCAAAATATCAAGTAAAAATGAGATAAGACATATTTCTTAAGGTAGTTAAACGTCTCAATCATCTCTAGAAAATGCCTTTAAAACAACGTTGAAATCAATGTCAGAATTAATAAGTAGAAACTAGTGTCAGGCAAAATTGGGAATAACATAATCAGCATGAGAGCATAACTCAAGCGATATCAATAGGAAACAGAGAATATATAATGTTCATTTAAAATTTATCAAACACAAACACAGAGAACTCCTTAGAAACCATTGATCAACAAAGCTTCACAAAATTATAATTTTTATAATTATATAAAACTTAAGCAAAATTTACAAATGCAAACTGAAATAAAATTTAAGATGTCCAGCATAATAACAATTATTTGTAATCCCAGAACTCTGGAATCTGAAATAATGGATTATATCTAGAGATTCCTGGCCAATATGGATTATACACCAGTCCCTCAGCTAAAAAAATATATAATTATTCATATTAAAATCCATATGCTACCATATGATTCAAATCTGGTGAGATTGTGTTAAGTGAAAAATAAAATCACAAAATGTCAAACATTATGATTGTTCATAGAGGGAGCAGGTAGAAGAGCTAACATTAATTGCTGGTGACTAGGCATGGGAATTCATTGTTGGACACAGAGTTTCAGTTTAAGGAAATGAAATGTAACAGAAATTGGAGATTCTGATATCTGAAGAAGATTATGGACATATTTAGGAACTGAGCATATAGCCCAGTGGAAGAAGGATAATAGACAAATATGTAAAATCTTAGTTCATTGAATACCACTGTATATTACAATTGGTTGACAGTGATGGTTATAAATATTGTAGTATGCACATTTTACAACAACAAACATTTTTAAACAAATAAGAAAAAATTTTAATAATAACAATACAATAATAAACTATCCTAATACCATATCCAACATAATTTTTTCAGTTTAATTTCAAATGGACATCGTAACAGCCTACTCTCTTGCCCTTGTGTTAAAGTCACAAATGACATAGTGTTGATCTACTGCTATTTGATTCCCAACCAACTGAATACTCAAATCTACTATTCATGATTAAAATGGAAAGAAAATCAGGGAAAGTGCTTGCCTTATAATCATTAGGACCTGAGTTTAGTTACCCATACTCTTACCTGGCAATCTGATATAAGGGTTCACTGCTGTAACTCCACCATAGATGAAGGGCTGGGTGAGCTGGATCACATGAGTTCTTCAATCAGCCAGTCAGAAAAATTCAATGAGTTCCAAATCACTGAAAGATCTTGTCTCAAAAACAAAGTAAAAAGTAATAAATGGTGAAATCCATTCTTGGTGTCTCCGCAGGCACACACACACACACACACACACACACACACTCACACACACTGACACATACACACAGCTATCAATACACATAAAGACATACAGGCACACATACACAAACATGCAGTCACACACATTCACATATGCACTCAGATACACACAGAAAGATACAAACATAGACACACATACATACATATATGTACACAGACAGACAGACACACACACACACATACACATATATATATATGCAGGCACACATACATGCATACACACATATATGTACATATATATATATATATATTCACACAAATACATTCTAAAAATAAGTAAAATAAGGTTTACCTCTAGTACAATCCCCTGCAGCATCCATAAGAGTATAAATATGTTTAAATCAAGACTGGAAAAGGAAAAACTATTATTTGCAACTGTTAGAGGCTAAGAAATGGAAATGTCTATTAAATGAATAAACAAACTGGTTGGCCCATACTATTGAATACAATCTAAGACTACAAAGAAATTGTTAGCATTTACAATGATTTGGATGGGTTTCAAAAATAATTTGTCTGAGTGAAATAAATTACAGAAAACATACCTTCAATGCCAATTCACTTATAGAAAACATGAATGAATATTACAGTGACCTAAAGCAAATTATAGGCTGCCTGTGGTTGGGTTTGATGGACTGGAGGAGTGGGAAAAGGACAAAAGAATAAGGAAATATGAATATCCACGAATAAAGTGGTTTTATGTGATCAATATTCAGCATTTTAACAAACTTCGTTAAAGCAGTAGTTATCCATAGAAAACAATTCAGTGATAGATGTTTTAAAATAGTTCATTTCATGTTTGTTATATTTCAATGAAATTCAATAAAGTAATAATGGGAAGAAAGAAAGTACAGATAGGAAATCTAATATTTGTTAATATCTCTTCTGAAGTATTTTTCCCTTTTCTGGAATCACACAATATTCAGTGCACATCACCTGTCACTGGCAAGACACAGAACAGCGTCAGATTTCAGTGACAATCCTCCTTCATATGGTAATCATAAAATTGATTTAACCTCCTTGAACCTGGTTTCTAACTTCAATATATGAAAAAGGTACTTACCACAAAGGACTCCAAGAAGATGGGATACTTCACAAAAATAATCTGGCTCACTGGTGCCTAGTGTATTTTACTGCACTTCTGCCTTTCCAGTGTGATAAGCAAATTTAATTATTTGTTGATGATACTTTTATGATTTGGTTTTCTACCAAATACTGTTCTATAATCCATGAAGAATGTCTGTCCAATTTCAATGTGTCTATTTCAGTTATATGCCATCCTCTGACTGAAAAAGAAGATTAATGAAATCTACCTCTGCTCTCTGAGGAAATGTAAGCTCAGGATTGGGAAAATTGTATTAGTCAATACAATACATTTTAAATCAGAAATGCTCTTGAGTTTATTTAGTTGAAATTTATTTTAATTATGTTGAAAGAAATTGTTCGCAGCCTGTATCCAATACCGAGTTCTGTCTTCTCTACAGTTAGCTTTATAGTTCAGTGGGAAATTGGATTAATTGTTACATGAATAACACATAACAATTTTAATACTAAACACATTAAAATTAAGCTGTGGGCTTTGAAGACTCATTTCTACAAATAGAAGAGTTGTACCTAAGCATGTAACAGATAAAAATTAATATGATAAATAAAAATCTAATTACAATAGTGTATATGTCAAACAAACAATGGTGATTTGAAAGAAATATATATATATATATCAAAATTATTTTTGTAATGAAACAGGAAAAATTCACTCTTGTGGTCAATTTATATGAAATCCTGTTAGTGAATAATTTGCTTTCTTTTTTATTTACCTCAATAAACTGCAACGTTCAAAACCCTATGGATTCTTTTAAACAGAAAACTGTCATCTAAGGCAGGAATATAAAGTAGTTCTGAATAATTCTTGAACTGAAAATGCATAAAACCACAAGCACGTGTGTAAATTAAGGGCTGTAAGGTGAATGATATCTCCTAACAACTTCTGAAATATTTAACTGTCGCTGGTAATAATTTATAAAGTAAGTATGTAGACATTCGCCTGATAGATCTGAGGGGCATGTTAATGGGGTCCAATGAAGACAGATAGCTCCATTCTGGTACCACTGAGCAGACAGCCGCCTCCCGAAACTCTTCTCTGCCAAGGCCCATCAATCTCCCGCCTATGACTCCTCGGATTAGACAGGGAGGCACACTTCCGTGAATCTTAAAAGGCCATTTCTGTCTCCTGTGAAGTTGTTTAACTTTGTTTTCATTTTACGCAGCCTGCCTGAGCTCTAACACACAATGGATTTGACAGATCAATCTTTATAAGATACCTAGGAGTGAATGATTTTTATGGAATCATAAATTACAAATCTCATTGAGTAAACTTTACCTGGCACTAACTGGAGATATGATAAAATTATCTTCATTATTTATAACTTTGTTCATATATTTTTATAATAGATTCACATTTTTGTGACATTATTTGATTTGTTGCAATTTAAATTTTGACCCTTGTCAGTAAGAAGAAATTTTCAGAACACATGCCTAATTATTGTGGAACTAATTTATATGGTTTATGAATCACTGAAATTATTATACTCCCCAAGAAAAACACAGAACACAGTCAATAAAATCAGGTCTTGCCTTGCTGAAAGCATACAGATCCACTCTGACATCTTTTATTCATTGTCATCAGTGACATGGCACAATATATGGTACCTCTGATTTTCAGAATTAATTTGTCACTAGAATTTATAAGCCACAACATCATAATTCAAGGTGTACAATGTCATGCTGATACTATGTCTATGCATCATATCTGTAAGCAAGTGGAATATATTACTAAAAATCAGCGTTTCATGATCCAGCTCATATAGCTAAACCACACTATATTATGTGTTTTACTATTTGGTTTGACTTAAAAACCCAGTCACTCAAACTGAGTGAATATCCATTTATACATATATTCATTGTATACACACACACACACACACACACACACACACACACACACACGAGCTTTAAGGCCTTGCCTTAAATTTTAAGAAGGGTGTATTGTTGTTATTCTTGTTTTATTATTTTATTTGTTTTGCTGAAGAATAGCAATCAAATTTCTTAGAATGTCTCTATTTCGTGATTTTTGGTTCATAATATTTAATCAATAGCACCAGATATACTCCCCAAGCCTCTAAACCTACTTAGAGGCTTAGCAACCCACTTCACACCTTTTCATATACAAACATTTTGTGTGCCAGCTCAGGCCACTCCTAATTCGTTGTCCATTTGTGTTGGAGGGGAGACACTTGTTAGTTCTTGTCTGCTCAGGCCCAAAATAACCACTCAGAAACTGTATTAATTAAATCGCAGCTTGGTCCATTAGCTCTAGCTTCTTATTGCCTAACTCTTACATATTAATTTAACCCAACTCTATTAATCTGTGTATTGCCACACAGTTTACCAGCAAAGTTCCAGTGTCTGTCTCTGGCAGGGCTACATGGCTTCTCTCTTACTCTTCCTTCTAGTTCATATTTTCCTGAAGGATGGTAACACAAACTGAAACTTATAGTAAATGCACAAATACAGAAAAGATACATTTAAGTCAGTTGTTACAAATCTAGGAATTACTCCAACTCTGTGTGTTACATACAGAATTAACTTTTTGAGGTCTCCCTCTCTTCTTGATTTTAAGAATGTTTTTCAAAGTAAAGTTCTGCTTAAGTTCATGAACAGCAAATAGTTTTACTCTCTTCAAACAAAGTTTTGGGTATAAAATAGATATACAATTGTCTCATTGAATGCCATTTTAATGTAAAATTTAAGATTTACCCAATTATATTTTCAGATTTGTTTTGTAACAGTGTATTTCTTCCAAAGAATTTACATTTCCAAGAATAGTATTCTCCACATGTCCTATGATGTTGCCAAAATCATTTCTAATACAGGAATATAAGACCTGGCTAAGAAATTTTGACAGTAACTTATCCTTAATTAATTATCTTTTGGGTCTCTCCACACATTTATTAACCACACAAGCCTGATAACATATATTTCACATAAAATAAAAAATGCCATTCTCAGTTTTAGCTGTATCTGAAGAAAAGGGGAGTGGACCAACTGAAATATTGTCCTTATCTGCTTTAAACAACTTCATTCAGAGATGGTTTTACTTAACATCTTCCTCAGTGTGTTTGACTTTTACAACCTCTTGGCATAGAGTGAGGCTAGAGAAAAATCAATATCTTGGTCAATAACTTAAAATTTTCTCTGGAAATATATAACCAATTATTATTCTTCACAGTGAACTTACTTTTGCTCCTGATTTACAGCCAGAAAACCGCCTGAGATACTGTAGCAAGTAGACTGAGAAGCTCTGTTTCTCCTAAACTAAATATGATTGGTACTTCCTACACTTTCACAGAACACCTACCAAATTCCAATTAGTGCCCTACATCCTGGGAATAACATGGAAGAAAAGATAACACACACAAGTGCTGGGTTTATACAGAAGATAGCAAATCCTCATAGTAATAATGTAAAATTATTCTTCCCGGTATTGCTTATGTGCTGGGTTTATACAGAAGATAGCAAATCCTCATAGTAATAATGTAAAATTATTCTTCCCGGCATTGCTTATGATAGAGAACAATGATTCTGTTCATCATACTAAGGAAATGCACAGAGATTCAAACAGAAACCTCACAGATGGGAAACTTTGAGTAAGTTGGATACACAGTAACCATATCTGGAGGCCATTTGAAATTTTGAAATTTCTGTATAGGCTGCTATTCTCACGTACTGAACTGAGAGAAAGAGGTTGGAAGTGAACAATGGTGCATTGTGTCTGAACTCTATCATGCTTGCATGCTCTCCTACATCTACAGGACTAGCTTAGTTCCTGGAGCCAGCTGAGACTGCTGGAACAAATTTAGCAGTTAGACTTCAGCTTCTGTAGAGATTTAAGCAACTCAAAACTAAGACACAAGGTGCTAGGGACAGAAATAAAAATAATGAAATAGAATATTGTTTTTTTTTCCTCATTTTTTTATTAAACATTTCCATCTCCTTCCCTCCTCCTCCCCCTTCCCTCCCCTCCCTTCCACCCATACCCCCTCTCCACCCCTCTCCAAGACAAAGAGCCATCAGGGTTCCCTTCACTATGTTAAGTTCAAGGTCCTCCCAGCTCCCCCTATGTCCAGGAAGGTGAGCAACCAAACTGACAAGGCTCACAGTGAGCCCGTCCATGATGTAGAGTTCATTGCCATTGTCCTTGGTTTCTCAGTCCTCCTCCACCGTCAGCCACATTCAGAGAGCCCGGTTTGGTCCCCTGTTCCATCAGTCCCATTCCAACTGGACTTGGTGGTCTCCCGTTAGATCTGTCCCACCGTCTCAATGGGTAAACGCACTCCTCACGGTCCTGACTTCCTTGTTCATGATCTCCCTCCTTTTGCTCCTCATCGGGACCTTGGGAGCTCAGTCCGGTGCTCCTATGTGGAGTTCTGTCATTTTCTCCATCCAATGCCAGGTGAAGGTTCTATGGTGATATGCAAGATATTCATGAGTATGGCAATAGGATCTGTACATTTCTGGCACCCACTCCTCAGTTGCCCAAGGACCTAGCTGGGGGCGTCTTCCTGGACACCTGGGAACCCCTCTAGAGTCAAGTCTCTGCCAACCCTAGAATGGCTCCCTTAAGTAAGATATATAATTCCTTGTTCCCATATCCGCCCTTCCTATATCCCAACCATCCTATTCCCCTAAGCTCTTCCCATCCTCGACTTAACACTTTTCTCTCCCCCTCCCCCCTCCCCCCACTCCACCCCACCCCCGTGTTCCCATTTTTTGTCCGGCAATCTTGTCTACTTCCAGTATCCAGGAGGATAACTATATGTTTTTCTTTGGGTTCACCTTCTTATATAGCTTCTCTAGGATTTTTTTACGAATTATAGGCTCGATGTCCTTTATTTATGGCTAGAACCCAATTATGAGTGAGTACATCCCATGTTCATCTTTTTGGGCCTGGGTTACCTCACTCAGGATGGTGTAAACACCAATGATAGCCTTTGCTGAAGAGGATGTGGAGTAAGGGGTACACTCATCCATTGCTGGTGGGAATGCAAACTTGTGCAGCCACTTTGGAAAGCAGTGTGGAGGTTTCTCAGAAAATTTGGGATCAACCTACCCCAGGACCCAGCAATCCCACTCTTGGGAATTTACCCAATAGATGCCCAATCATATTACAAAAGCATCTGTTCAACTATGTTTATAGCAGCATTATTTGTAATAGCCAGAACCCAGAAACAACCTAGATGCTCTTCAGTGGAAGAATGGATGAAGAAAGTGTGGAATATATACATGCTAGAATACTACTCAGCGGTAAAAAACAATGACATCTTGAATTTTGCATGCAAATAGAATATTGTTTTGATGAAGTCAAGTAGCTATAGTTTAGGGGTTTATTTTCCATTATTCTCCTTAGTTAGTAAAACTATCATATTATTTGGTTACTGAAAATCTTATAATGCTGAATTTTGTATCTTGATGTTGGGCACCTTACTTATTTGTACATGAGTTTTCTCTAATTGTTCAAATCTAACTTTCTGAAAGTGAAAATCATTCAAACTCATAGTTTCCTTTTCTATCTAAATGTTACCTTGGATAATATATTTAAAATGATCTTTTTTCCATACTTTACATTTTTCCTTTGTTTTACCTGCATAACAAGACAATTATCATACATTAATAAAAAAGGTCTGCTTTAATACTCAACATTACTAGTCTCTCCTAACTATACTTTTAAATATTTCTTTCACTATTCCTATGATCATATGATTGTAATAATGCTACAATAATGGTATAATTATTTTGTTTCATAAACATTCTTAATACTGTTATTACTATATTTTAAAATCAAATATGTAGAAGAGCTTAATGATATTGCATGATTTGAGCACTAAGTCACCAAAGTTTAAAAGCAATATCAGTTCCCATAATAATTGTATTTGTCTTTAACAGCAGAGATTCCTTCCTCAAGAGATTAAATTAGCAATAGACTTTAATTTCTGTGATTCATGACAGGGTTCTCAGTAAATATCGCTTGCATGCATGAACTAATTAAGCCATTCTTATTTCATAATACTCAACTATCATATAGATATAGTACCCATATTTATATTTTACAGTTTTATAATCAATAATGTAATAAAATTTGAGATTGCACTAAATTAAATACTGTAAAACATATAACATATTTCATAATTACTAGACAAAATGTTTTTCTGTTAAGCAAAATTATAGAGCCAAGGTTTTACTATGAAAAATGTTCAGAATAAAAACTTCTTCTTGCAGATGAAATTTTTAATTATCAATTTAAATTTTAATAATTTTAATTTTAGCATGTTAATTAAATGATGATATGAAAATAAAATCCTGTACTCAATCTTTACAATCAATAATTAGCATAAAACTTCCAAAAGTAAAACTTGTAAACAATGTAATGCTTGCATGTAACTAACATAACCTAGTTTTTTGTTTGAATTTTCAGAAAAACATACTATTAAATTGAATCAAATAAATGCTTGATGGTATTACTTAAAATATATAATAAAATGATGGAGGCTTCCCATTAGCTAATAAAGAAACTGCCTGGCCCATTTGATAGACCGCCCCTTAGGTGGGTGGAGTAGACAGAACAGGAAGAGGAAGTGAGGTAGAAGGATCTGTAAGATGCCACGCCTCTCCTAAGTTAGGCAGACTGCCGTGCCTCTCCTCAGAGAGAGATGCCAGACACGATGAAGCTCCAGCCCAAGATGGACATATGCTAGAAACTAAACGGTAAGGCACCACTTCATAGTGCTACACAGATTATTAGATATGGGTTAATCAAGATGTGAGTAAGAGGCTGAAAATAATGGGCCAGGCAGTGTTTAAAAGAATACAATTTGTGTGTTGTTATTTCGGGGCATAAGCTAGCCGGAGGCCAAAAGCCGGGCAGCAGGAATGCAGCCTGCAGCTCATCACTACAGAATGGCGCCCAACGTGGATAACTGAATCCACAGAAATCCTGAGAAAGCTTGGGAAAGACTAGAGAAAAGCATGTTTTCTTGATAACAGCAATTTCTCAGGTCTGAGCAAGCGCTCTCATCTAAGAGAGGCTTCCTGACTCAGCTTCAGCTGCAAAACCCTGCAGCTCATTAAGAGGTCCTGCCACAAAACACTTAAACGGTGTTGATGAAAAGCTTTTCAGTTTTTAGCTGTAGCAGGAAAAAAGTTGTGCTGTTTTAAAATGCCAGCTTTTTGGGCCATCCTGCCAGGGCAAACTCTGACTCTTTCAAGCAGGCGGTCCTGACTATGGAGCTTTTGATTGTTGTTTAATACTGTTGTGGCTTGCTTGCTGGCAGGGACCTTGAACCGCCACAGAGTTGTGGTGATAAACGTGGCTACAGCCGGTGCCTCTCCCATGAGGCTGGAAAGCTAAGGAATGGGCTGGATCCAGCCACCAAAGTCATGGCTTTAATCCTACCTATATTGGTTGGTAAATTAAAGACTCGTGTGGTCAGAAAAAGAGAGATATACAGTAAAGAGAGATTCAAAGACAAAGAAAACCTCTAAATGGTTTACAGTGTGTTAAAATATATGCAGACTAAAGGTTAAAGTTCTTAAAAGTAAAAAAGAAAAAAAAGGAAGTAGTTTGTTGTGGTGGTACACACCTTTAATCCCAACACTTAGGAGGCAAGGTATATTGACCTCTGTGACTTCTAGGTGTGGTAGCACACGCCTTTAATCCCAATGCCTGGGAGGCAGAGACAGACAGATCTCTGTGAGTTCAAGGTCTGGTAGCACACACCTTTAATCCCAGCACTTGGGAAGCAGAGACAGTGGATCTTTCTGAGTTCAAGGACAGCCTGGTCTAAAGAGTTATTCCAGGAAAAAGATATACGGAGAACCTGTTTCAAAAAATAAAAGTAAAAATAAACAAAACAGAGGTTAAAATAAAGCTGCACAAAGATGGAAAATACACAGAGAATCTTGATACTGTATGCTATTATGCTCTCTTTGAATTGTTTGAATGCTGAGGAAGAAGCAACAGCTGCTAAAAGATATTTGTTTATAAATGCTGCTGAACTAATACAACATAGATATTTTGAAAATACCTTGACTTCAGAATTTGGATCTAAGGATATGATACTTTGGAAAAGAGATGCTTCTTTTGTTTTTACAGAAAATGAGACCATGTGGATTGCTTCTATCCCAATGTGGTATGATAGACCACGCCCTCCCGAAAGGTTGCTGTGAACACCTTCAGAAAATTACTTCACCCAACTGATGACTGAGATGAACCTGGCACACAGTTTACACCATAGAAGATCAGATTAACAGTGCCCCCATTCAGCAGGAAGCAGTTTGGAGAGAAATAACTGCGCCCATATTCCCAAATATTGTTTATAAATGTTCTTTTACATTTAAAGGGGGAGATGATATAGATATAAATAAGTTGGATTGTTGTGAATCTTGGTTAATGATATTAAGGTCAATCTTGTTATATGTATTTCTGATCTTGATTAAGGTATTGTGATTGTGTAGTTCTTTTAAAAATGTAATGTATAATTAGGAAATATAGGTTGTTAATGGATAATTGTCGATAATAGTAAAGCTTATAGTCATGTTAGTTAGATTTTCTAGATATATAGAGATATATTTTAGTTAGATAGGCATTCCTAATATCTTTCAAAGACTACAGAATATTCCACTTAAATGTTTTAATAACTTAAGGCTTTTCATGACAATGAGACAAATCTGCTCCTGGCGGCACTAGCTACTTCAAGAGGAAAATGGGCATCAAAGAGGATCCTTATGGAGTTTGATAGCCATTGGGCAAGAAACTGCTCTTGCTTGGACTCTTGCATAAACTGGACACAGAGAGGAATGCTGAACTTGCCTAAATGTGAGATGATTCTTTGGGGTTCCTGACTCATGAAAGAGTCTGCGAGACATTCTGCAGGACACAGCAGATACTGACTGAACTGCCTTTGAAATTTCCTGCTTCATGGAAATGTCTCTGGATACTATGGGCCTGAAGGCTGAAGATGGATGCCCCAACAGTACAAAAGAACTTTGGGTGACTGTCCAGGCAGCGAGATGTCTCTATCATTTCTAGAGTTTGGAAATTGCATATTTCTTATTTACTTAGGTAATACTGTCTCCTTCTGGAGTCTTTGATGGAGCTGAAAAAGAATAGATAGATTAGTTATAGTTGTTTTCCTTTGTTATGATAAAAGATAAAGTAGATATAAATATTGTAACTGTAATTTTTGCATGATAACTGTTTTGTTATATGTAATTTTACTATGTTAAACTTAAAGCCTTTCTTTTTTGTTTAAACAGAAAAAGGGGAAATGATGGAGGCTTCCCATTAGCTAATAAAGAAACTGCCTGGCCCATTTGATAGACCACCCCTTAGGTGGGTGGAGTAGACAGAACAGGAAGAGGAAGTGAGGTAGAAGGATCTGTAAGATGCCACGCCTCTCCTAAGTTAGGCAGACTGCCGTGCCTCTCCTCAGAGAGAGATGCCAGACACGATGAAGCTCCAGCCCAAGATGGACATATGCTAGAAACTAAACGGTAAAGCACCACTTCATAGTGCTACACAGATTATTAGATATGGGTTAATCAAGATGTGAGTAAGAGGCTGAAAATAATGGGCCAGGCAGTGTTTAAAAGAATACAATTTGTGTGTTGTTATTTCGGGGCATAAGCTAGCCGGAGGCCAAAAGCCGGGCAGCAGGAATGCAGCCTGCAGCTCATCACTACAATAAAACTAATGTTATATATCCTATAACTTTGAATTCTGCTATTTTTTTTCTGGGAAGTAGTTAAGAATTATGTGCCCAGCTGTAGAAAAGTATCATAAAAGCTAAAAATGAATCTTTGTGCATACATACATCAACATTACTTTACCTGACTAAAATATTCCAAATGATTTCATACATGCTAATTTCTGAAGACATTGCCTGACAATTGAAACTTAATAGATCATAGGGATTTAATTGAATCATTTATTGGTGAACTATTAAGTACTTTAGGCAACAAGCTTTGCAATTATTTTCACTCTTTCTACACGAGTCCTGCTACCAATTAATGGAATAATCATCATTGTCCATGCCTGTGATCTATGAGCAGTTGTCACAAAAAATGAGCTATGATCAATCAAATAGTTTTTTTTCACATGTAAGTAAAAAAAATATGAGAAGTATGATTGCATTAACCCAAGAGGCAGGCAATGCTCAGTTAGAAGTGCAAAATTTTTGCCAGGTTAGGAAATCATGCTAGAAGCTATAGAACTGAAGATCCCCAATATCAGTGTTGATTGGGGATTACTGGGAAGATTAAAAAAAATCAAAACGAGAGCTAGAATATCCAATGTTGTCTGCTGTTTAATGACTTGAATTTCATTATTAATCTGATTGTTATAACTATTTACTAGATTATACTCAAGTTCTTTATTTTTCAGGGCAAGTACTTTGAATCACACCAATTACCAAGTAATATGAGCTAAGGCTCATTTAAGCATCATATCATTAAAAATAAGAATGATGATGCAAAGTGTATGAAATCAAAAGACAGGAAGGTCTATTGGTAAGATTAGTAAAAAACTAATTTGGGCAGACTGAGGTTACAGGTGGCTCAAAGCCATTGGGTGTTTTCTTAGAATTCAAAGGCTTCTAAGAACCAAGGAGTGGGTGTGCCTTCCCTAAGAGTGCCCAGCTTTTTGAGCATGAGAACAGTTTACTGCTGAAATGTATTGCTAAATCATTGGAAGAGTGTATCAGAATGAGCATTTGTACTTTAAATGTGCAGAGAAACTTTAGTCTGAGGCCAATAGTAGATTTCTCAAATGAGAAATAGTCTATGGTAAAATTCGTCTTATCTAAAGATCAACATAGTATTTTTTTATAAGAGGCAAATTTTGAAAAGTAAACGGCCACCATGATTTATTTCTAGCTAACCCTAGAGTGTGCTTCTTTGATTCTAACAAATCCTATTTATTGAGAGTGTGTGATTTAAAACACACACATCAAGAGCGGGTCAACTGCTACAGTGGATTTTATAAAAATGACTATATACTTTCCAACATTTTTCATCTCTATTAAAAAAAAAAAAAACCCGAAAGGGAATAAAGTATCACTGGTGTGAAAAGGCTTGAGATCCTCTTGGGATAGTGATCTCACTGGAGCCTCCTAAGATTTTCCTTCCAAACAGAGCATTTCTATTTTCATTTTTTTCATATCCTCCAGCTATTTATATGCAAGTGTATACTGAATGTCCATTCAGGTTCTTAAATGAGATTATAAAATGGTATCCTTAATCATATTTATTTTGTTAATTAAACATTGTCATGTTATTTTAAGACCAATTAAAACTTAAAATGTCCTTACAGCTCCTCTTATTAAAATGCAGAGTCTCTTTATTTACTCCCAAATCTGCCCTGGCTTTACTTTTAATAGTTTAGATTATAACATAATTACAGCATTCCTCCTGCCTTCCATTCCCTACCCCCAAATTCTCCTATATTCCTCCTTGTTCTCATTCAAATTCACGGCCTCTTTTTCACTAATTATTACTTTATGTGTAGATGTATGCATTGTGTGTATGTGTACATGTACATATTCCTAAATATAACCTGTATATTTTGTATAATGTTACTTCTATGTAAGCTTTAAGGTTGACCATTTGTGATTTTCTTTATTTTTTAATATTTTTGTCTTTTATTTATTTTAATTACATATCAACAAAAGTTTTCCCTTCTTCCTCTCCTCCACCCCCTCTCCTCCACCCCTTTCACCCGCCACCACCTCATGCACTTCTGATTTTTTCAGATTCCTATGGATATCAGCCAGTCATGAAATAGCAAGTTGCAGATAACTAGGCACCTACTCTTCTACTAAGGCTGGATGAGGCAATCTGGTCAGAGGAATGGGTCCCAAAAAGCATTCAACAAAGTCGGAGACAGCCCCTGCTCACACTGTTAGGAGGCCCACAAGCAGACAAAGCTTCACAACTGTCCCATATGTGCAGAGGGTCTAGGTCAGTCCTATGCAAACTCCATGGTTGTCAGTTCAGTCTCTGAGCCCCTCTGAGCCCCTCTGAGCCCAGGTTAGTTGATTCTCTAGGTTTTCTTATGGGGCCCTTGACCTTACTGGCTCCTATAATTCTTCCTCTTCTGCAGGATTGGCCAAGCTCTGCCTAATGTTTGGCTGTGGATCTCTGCATGTTTCCTTCAGTTGCTGGGTGAAACCTCTCTCATGACAGGTGGTTGAGGCACCAATTACTTATAGCAGAAGAGTTTTAGAAAACAATTTTATTGGCTTTTTTTAGTCTTCTGCCATTCATATTTGGTTCTATCCTAGGTCTCTGGGGTTTTATGCCCCTGGGTCCTGACCCTCAGAGATGAACTTCCTCTCATGACATGGGTTTCCAGCTGGGCTTCTCATTAGTTGCTTATTCCCATAATTTTTCTGTTACCTTTTCCCCAGAACATTTGCAGAAAGGACAAATTGTAAGTGGCAGCATTTGCGGTTGTATTGATGTCCACATCTTTCCACTATAAGACTTGTCCGGATGTAGAGGACGATTGGTTCAGACTCTTTATGCCCCACTGTAACGAGGCATAAAGGATCACCTTTGTAAATTCCTGGGAGCTTCCATTTCACTACGTTTTTAGCTCATCCCATAAGCTCAAAGATTCTAATTGTCTTTTCCAACACTCTCTCCCTCCCTCCTTCCTCCTCAACTGATCCCTCCCGTTTCCATCCCCACCCCAGTTCATTCTCTGTCCCTTTACAGTTAGAATCATCCTTACCCATTGAACTCTCCTTGTTACTCAGCTTCTTTAGGCCAGTGGATTGTAAAAATAGAATGGGACAGCCACTTACACTGCAGGAGTTTTAGATTCCAATCTTGCATTTTGTTGCTTATAACCCTATCCTCCTGCAATACTATCAAAACACAAAAGGGCTAGGTCACAAGCCAGAGTCCAGACTTCTGTCCTCCAACACTAATTTGTACAATATTGATGTGGGAGGGTCTTCTGTTTGAGTTGATTTCATTAGTTGATAAAGAAACTGCCTGGCACATTTGATTGGCCAGCCCTTAGGTGGGCAGAGTAGACAGAACAGAATGCTAGGAAGTTAGTCAGACCAACGTGCCTCTCCTCAGGGTGACAGAAGCGCTGAAGCTTCAGCCCAAGATGGATGTATGCTAGAATCTTTCCGGTAAGGCACCAGTTCGTGGTGATACACAGATTATTAGATATGGGTTAATCAAGATGTAAGAGGCTGAAACTAATGGGTCAGGCAGTGTTTACATGAATACAGTTTGTGTGTTGTTATTTCGGGTTTTAAGCTAGCTGTGCTGGAGCCAGGCGGCCGGGAGCGGGGCGGTGGGAACGTGGCTCGCTGCTCCTCACTACACAATATTGTATAAGAAATGAAGTAAAAGATGACCAGAAGAACCCAGTTCATCGCTGGACATACCACAAATAATTTGAGTTTTAGTGTATTTACAGTATACACACATATGCGTGTGTACATGTATATTTATTTGTATATAATATATAATGTATACTTTTTTCAAAATAGAGAGTTTAAAACAAAACAATCATAGTAATCTAGTAAATGGCAGAACAGGAAAGTTATAATAAAGGGTGATTAATATGGTCTAATCTATGAGATGTAGAGGTATACAGGAAAGCCTAACTTACTAAGAAGTCATCAATAGAAGTGATAACAGCAGAAAATACTGGAATGTCAAAAGCTTTGAGACAGCATTATTAATTCTTCCTGTAATGAGTTTGTATTCATGACACAAAACTGGGGATTGAAAAACATGCCAAGGCCACAGCAATCATCTAGTATTAGATGAGTTAGCTTTGCCTTTTCTGTGTTCCAGATTTAAGTCAGTTGACTTCATTGAAATCCTTGACCCAAAATCAATCTTACCCCAATCGTTCTCTTATACATTTGTCACAGTAATTAAAAACTAACAGAGTATACAAATTGCTTTTCTAATACCAAGTGATTAGCACTGGAAACTCATACTAATAATATTGTACATATTGAGCACGGAGTATTCAAGAGCAGATAGTATTATGTAGTTAGCCCATTCATCTCTCTGTATATTTATGAATGTATGACTCTAGCAATTAAAGAAAACAAGAGGCCATGAATTTGAAGAAGAACAAGGATGATCATGCAGGAGGGTTTAGTGGAAAGAAGGAAAGAAAAAAAATCATGTAATTATAATCTCAAAAAATGAAAGAAATTTTACATATTTGGAAATATGGTTTTTATATGCTCATTTGTATTACACTGTAAAATCTTGACAAATATATTTGTCAAAAGATGTATTTAAACCAGTTTCTGTAAAATTTTCTGTATTTATAATTATGGATAATTATGGGTTTTTTGTTTTGTTTTTGAAAATAGGATTTCTCTGTAGTTTAAGAGCCTCTCCTGGAAATTGCTTTGTAACCAGACCTCAAACTCACAGAGCTCAGCCAGTCTCTAGCTCCTAATAGCTAGGATTAAAACATGTGCCATGACCACCTGACTTAGTATTCTTTTATAGTTGATTTTATTGCTTCTTTTCCAATGTAATCTATTTAATACTGTGCTATAACTTCTCTATTATTCTCTGTATAATGTTGAGTTTAAATAATGAAATAAGAATTTTCTATTTAGCATCTTATTTTAGGAGGAAAACATTCATTTTCCCTGTTTAATATTGTAATTGTGAAACGGGGTGATGATGGTGCACACCTTTAATCCCAGAACTTGAGAGACAGAGACAGGCAGATTTTGTGAGTTTGAGGTCAGCCTGGTCTACAACAACTAGTTTCAGGACAGTTAGGGCTATTACACAGAAAAACCCTGTCTCAAAACAGCAAAACCAACAGCAACAACAACAACAATACTGTAATTATCATTTGAGTTAATCAATTTTCTCTGTTTCTTGGTTTGTTGAATGTTTGAATTCTTAAGAAATATTTAGACAAAGTAAAGATCTTTTACTTTATCTATTAAACTATTTTGTAATTTATTCTACTAGTAAATTGAATTGTATTATTTGATTTTGTGGTAGGAAGATAGCATTGCATTTCTTGGATAAATATCTCTTTTGTGAAAGTTTTGCCTTTGTAGCTTGTGTGTATTTATACATGAGTTTGCACATGCACCCTCATATACATGCATATAGCTTCATTTGATTTAGTATATTTTGTTAAGGAAAGATTTATATATGTTAATAAAACATAGATTTATACCTCATTCCTATTATGTTGTTATTTTTTGGTAATGATTAAACCAACAAAGTATAATTTGAAGTATCACCTTTTCTATACTTTAAGTTTTTATGAGAAATTAATTCTGTGTCCTAATTAGTGTTCTTTTGCTGTAAAGAGACACCATGACATTGTCATATCTTCTAAAGGAAAACATCCAATTGGGGCTTGTTTATAGTTTAGCCCATCATCTTCATTGCAGAGAGCATGGTGGCACTCAATCAGACATGGTAACTAGGAGTGCCATATCAACAAGTAATGGGAAGACAGAGATTCAGGACTTGGAATGGACTATTTAAAACCTCAAAGCCCATGACACACTTCTTCCAACAAGACTGAACCACCTAATCCTTCCCTAGAGCTCACTGATGACCAAGCATTCAAATATTTGAGCCTATGGGGGCTGTTCTTATTCAAACCACCATGTCGCTTCCATTAAATACGTGCAAGAGATTTTCAGGACTAGAGTCACCAGTGTTTGACATTTTTTCTAATAGTTATACTTGTATTGCATGCTTCTTTGTGATCTCCAAACAGACAGAAATAATTACTAACACTGCAATTATATTTAATGCTGTGGTAGCACTACATATGCTTTTGTAATTTCATATTTCTTTTTAAGATAAACACAACTTTTAATGCTTAAAATAAGGTAATGTTAGCCGGGCGGTGGTGGCGCACGCCTTTAATCCCAGCACTCGGGAGGCAGAGGCAGGTGGATCTCTGTGAGTTCGAGGCCAGCCTGGTCTACAAGTGCTAGGTCCAGGATAGGCTCTAAAAAAGCTGCAGAGAAACCCTGTCTTGAAAAACCATAAAAAGAAAAAAGAAAAAAAAATAAGGTAATGTTCTCTCATTTCTCAATAGTAACAATATGTGTATTATTTTTCTTTAAGTCAGACTATCTGAATATTTATCAATCTTACTTGTGCAATGACCAAAATTAAAGATGAATTTATTATTCTCTATGTTTTCTAATTTATATGTGATTGATTTATTCATTAGTATTTATCAACTTCTTTTAACTTTCTTTTACTGTGTAGGACAGTAAAAATTAAATTATTCATTTGGGAATGTAATAACAGGGTATCATACTGATGTACATAAAAGAAATTAATTTCACAATTCAAAAATACTGTAGCCCAAGATAAAGTGTTAATAGCATTGATATCATCAGATTTGCTTCTTGTATTATACTTGCTCTCTTCATTGCTATATGTTGTAGTATACAAAACATGTGTTGCTGTTATTTGTAATTCATGACACTATACTTTTTAATATAAGAAATACAAGTTTGTATTTAAAGAGCTTATGTATTAACCATCATATTTGAAATTTTATATTTCCTCTTTTTGAATCCTTGTTATCATTGGGAGATAATGGTTCGGGTGGGTTTTCTTTGACTCTTTCCATCCATCTGTTAAATTGTTAACAGTATAACCAGAATGCCTAGGTAGAGCTCCTGAGTGCTAGTGAATGTAGTTTCTTTTTTTTCTAACATGTCTACATATTTGTAGTTAAGATGGAGTGAGTTTCTATAAATGACAGAAAGCAAGAATAGAGCAATGAGAAGGGGAGGTGTGGAGGGTAAGAGATGAGGTGTGAAGAAGTGGTCAGTAAAACGTGCTATAAAAGTAACAGAGAGGTGATAAATAGGAATGGGAGTAGGGGATTGAGGGAATGTTTTGTAATGGGTGAAATAAACAAAATTAATGATGCATTTAAAAGGTAGCCAATTGTTTTCTGATTGAGTGCAATACATGTCTGGTGCTATAACTTTTGTCAAAAATCCACGAGGGACCACCGAAATGGTTTAGAGATTAAAGGAGCCTGCTACAATTCCTTAATACCTGTTTGAATTCCCAGGACCCACATGGTGTATAAATAAGATGAACCCATATAAGTAGTCTTCTGATCTGTACATGTCACACACAAACAAACAACAAACATTAAAAGGTAATGAAAAATTAAATCTTATGGTTTGGAAAGTATATGACTATATAATAATAATTTAATATTTTGCAAAATGCTCATGTAACCAAAATTCATGTGTGTGTGTGTGTGTGTGTGTGTGTATTTATATTCTGTTCACAATAAAACAGCTCTCAGTCTTATTCTGAGCAGATATTTTTGTCAGTGGGCTATAGTTAAGGCTGTGACTCTTAGCTGTTGAAAGTGCTAAGAACTAATGATTGTTCAGTGCTCAACACTATGGGATGTCTATACCAAACATGGAAAGTCAAAGAAATTTCATTGAAGAGCAGACAGAAAGGTTGTAAGAGTCTTAAGTTGGAGCCAATATTGGGACTATTGTGACAGACAATTTTCCGAATTTATTATGAACACTGTAATCACGAACATGTAACCACTACCTAAACAACATACACACACAGAAAAACAGACAGACTGAAACACACACAAATATAAACAGATACACACAAACATACATAGACATAGACACAACCACACACAGGCACAACCACACAGACATACGTACATGGACACTAACATATACAGTCACATGGAGACACAGACACACAGACAGATGGAAACATACACACAGAGACATAAAAACAGAGATTCAGAGACACACATAGAAATATGAAGAAAGAGTCACATTCAAAGACACAGAAACATTCATTCACAGATACACAAACATAGAAATACAGACCCAGACACACACACACACACACATGCTCACACACAGGATGTATAAATATGGAGAGTAATCATTTAGAAGAAGGTAGTAACCAGTCATAGGAGGAGGATAAAAGAATTAAACCATTGTTTTATATAAGGTACACAGAAAATCTAACACTATTTAGTCTTATGTATTTAATAAGTAAATCTTGGCTTGAAATGGAAATTAAAACAAAACCTTGAATTGATTAGAACAAAGATTACATCATACAAGCCTGCACTATTCTAAGAACACAAGTTTTATTCCAAAATTACAACTAGCATGAAAATCTTTAAATGTTCTGTTCACTGTGCCTTGCTTTTTCAACAAAATCTCCCCCAAGTCAGCATTGCTTGCAATGTTATTCCTATTCACATATCTTATACTTCACATGAGAACTGATGATTAAGATGAGAAGAAAAAAATAGCAGGAAATATCTATTCATCAGAATGCTGACTGTTTATTGTGATGGCACAAAACTAGCACATTTTAAATCCTTTAGCTATGTTTTTAACCATGATATAAAAGCAGCATGTAACATCAGTGCAAGTATATGCACTAAGGCAACTTTCTTCCTCTGCTTTAGTTCTGGAGTCAAAGAAAATGTGAATGGAAAATGGTGAGTATATTTTAAAAATGGTGATGCCATCCATTTAGTCAGTTCTGGATTTTAAATAACAGCCTTAGGCAGCAAAAGTTGTATCTCAAAACCTATGATTTAGCTGTATCCTATCTAGTAATGGACTTCACAATAATATGACTTTCATAAATATTACCATAATAACTTCACCTTGAAGCAGTTGGATATAACAACTTAAGTTAATGGAGAAATGAAAAAAATGCCATCATTTTTGTATTGTGTCATGTCCACAGGGTTCAAAATGAATGAGGTTAAAGCATTTCAAGTTCACGATATTTTGATCAACCAATACTAAGGTATTCAGCAAATATGCCATATCCCAAATAAGATCTTACTGTCAATAGCAGTGCTTTCAGTCTGTGTGTGTACAGAATTAGGACTTAAGTGAGACACCAAGAGAATCTTTTAATTTTGAATACTTAAGAGTAAATATAATACTCCTGACATAATTAAAATTTAAAAACAGAGTCAAGTTGAAATAAATACTCTAGGAAATATCTTAACCAAATTAGTATTTGTAGAAAAATAAGCATAAGCAATAATACATTTTCTGGTATATTTAAATTTTTGAGATTATAGTTTAATTACAATATTTATCTATTACATTCCCTCCTTCCAAACCTTTCATATAGCTCTCCCTTCTCTTTTGCAAATGCATACGCTCTTTCTTTTACTGTTGTTATGTGTGTGTCTGTGTATAGAAACATACATATATATGTATACACAAACACAGATATATATTTATACATATATTCCTAAGTATAACCACTTTACTGCTTGTCATGCTACTTGTATGTATTTTTAAGAGCATATAGGCCACTGATCCTATACACTATTATTCACATCAAAGATAAAAATACCATTGATGTGAAATATTTATATATATTTTCATGATGGATAATATATTATTTTTCAAAATCTTAATGTACATAGATACCTTAGGTATTCTATTGCTTTCAAGAGATACCATGACCAAAGTAACTGTTAAAAAAGAAAACATTTAATTGAGTGACTTAAAGTATCAGAGATTTAGGCCATTAACATCATGGTTGGAAATAACAGCATGCTGGTAGACTTGGCAATGGAGAAGGAGCTGAAAGTTGTATATCTTGCAGGCAACAGGAAGTAAACTGAAACAATTGATATGTCTTGAGCACATTGAGACATCAGTAATACACCTCCTCCATGAGGCCATGCCCATTCTAATACAGTCACACCTCATAATAATACCACTGCCTTTGAATACCACCTTCTTTCAATCCACCAAAATAAATATAACCTCATTTAAGAAAAAGGTTAATCAAAGTAGGAAATTTGTTTGGAATCACTAATAATCTGTCTACCCACATACACAATTAGTAGTATCTGTCAAATTTTTTTGAATTTCGGTTTTTGGAAATTTCACAGATATAGCTTGACAATCACAAGAGAATTAATATAAATTTCAAAATTTAGCTCTGTAACTCTCATCTATATGCATATGCAACACTGATGAAGGATTTTCCTCTGCTGTGGGAAGTCCTTCTGTCAATGTGTTGGATTTATTGGTTAATTAATAAATCTGTTTTTGGCAGTGGTTTAGTAGAATAGGGAAAGGCAGAAGTTGCAAGCAGATAGAAAAGAAGAGAGTAGGCAGGGTCAGGGAGAAGACATATAGTTGCTGCCAGAGACAGATGCCTCTCTGTTGGAGGCTGCCAAAACTTTGCTGGTAATCCATGGTGATACACAGATTAATAGAAATGGGTTAATTTAGGATGTAAGAGTAAGCCAGAAATACATTTAATATTATTGGTCAAACAATATTGTTAATAATATAGTTTCTAAGTGATTATTTCATGGTCTAGGCAGCCAGGAACAAACAAGCAGCCTCCAACAACAGCCCTGTGTATGCTGTGAATATGTTTTATTAACATTAGTTAATAAAGAAGATGCTTTGACCTATGTCAGGGCAAAATATAGCCCAACAGTAAATCTTTTTTTTTTTTCTGGTTTTTTGAGACAGGGTTTCTCTGCAGCTTTAGAGCCTGCCCTGGAGCTAGCTCTTGTAGACCAGGCTGGTCTCGAACTCACAGAGATCCGCCTGCCTCTGCCTCCCGAGTGCTGGGATTAAAGGCGTGCGCCACCACCGCCCAGCCCAACAGTAAATCTTAACAACAATATATAGAGAGAGTAAGCAGAATCAAGAAGATACCACTTAGCTGCCAAAGGAGACAGATGCCAGAACATTGCTGGAAGCCTACTGGTAGGCCACAGCCTCATGGCAATACATAGATTAATAGAAATGGGTTAATTTAAGATATAATAGCTAACTAGAAAGATGCCTAAGCTATTGGTCAAACATGGTTGCAATTAATAGCTCTGTGTGATTATTTCGAGTATGAGCAGCTGAGAAACAAATAAGAAGCCCCTCTGTTTACAAAAATGGTGCACCAGCTAAGTCAACTACATCTACATAAAAACTGAAAGAACTTGGGAAGGAATTCTAGATACAAAAGAACAGAATTAAGTACTGATTTTTGGTAGGTACAATTTTTAGATAAACTCTGTTTACTGGTGGCAAGCAGAGGCATAGCTCCTGTAAGAGAAGTCTTCCTGACTCAGTGTTAGTAACAAAAAAAAAATTGAACAGCTTCTTTAAGTTCCAGTTTCCTGGTGCAGGCTAGGAGAATGAAATTTGGCTCTTTCAAGGGACCATGCACTTGAATATGATCTGTGAGCAGCATGTTACAAATTGCTTAATGGAGACATAGACTCACTGAGTCTCTGGACCTGGAGTGGTGAGCATGGCTTGCAGACCTTCTGGTGAATGTAACTCTGCTATGTTGGACTAGGTGGGGCCAATAGGCAAAACAGCCTTAGTCCTAGCCATGCTGCTTAGCATTAAAAATGTAGTTTGGGTTAGAAAATGATTACATATACACATTAAAGACAGATTCAGATTTTTAAAAATGACCTCTAATGGGTCACAATGTTGGATAAATGTACTTTGGCTTGGTAGAGAGAGGAAAATGATATAGACAGGCATAAAAACAGTGTTTTTTAAAAAAATAAAGTCTTTAAAAAATCTGGAACAGCAATATAAAAGAGTACATATAGACACAGATTAAGGGAGTAAAGCAAAATAAACCATGTACAGATGGAATACACACAGCGAGTCTGAATTATGTATATTATTGTGTTTTTAATTGTTTGGCTGCAGAGACATTTGATTCTGGGAGCTTCTAACTTAAAACAACATAATAAAAATTGGCTTCAAAATTTGAGTTTAAGTATACCCTTTTGTTTCCAAAGAAGATGAAAACCTATGGATTCCTTCCAGGCTAATATGGTTTGATCAAACAAGATCCCAAGAAGTCATAACCTAAATGACCCAACATCTACATCATCTTCAGGAGTGATAAGTAAGATGGACTACTACATCTGATACCCAATGAAAGACCAGATTTACAGCAGGAAGTAGTTTAAAAAACTATGCCCAAATTCCCAAATATTGTTTATAAATCTCTGTTTTCTTTATTTTTTCTTTTTTTCTTGATTTTCAATGAGCTCTACATTTTTCTCTACTCTCCTCCCTGCCTCTCCTCTCCCCTTCAAGCCTGCCTTAAGGTCCCCATGCTTCCAATTTGCTCAGAAGATCTTGTCTTTTTCTACTTTCCATGTATATTAGATCTATGTATGTCTCTCTTAGAGTCTTCATTGTTGTCAAGGTTCTGTAGGATTGTGATTTGTGGGCTGGATTTCTTTGCTTTATATTGAAAAAACACTTATGAGTGAATACGTGTGATAATTGTCTTTCTGTATCTTGGCTACCTCTCTCAAAATGATGTTTTCTAGCTCCATCCATTTGCCTGCAAAATTCAAGATGTGTAGTACTCCATTGTATAAATGTACTACATTTTCCTCATCTATTCTTTAGTCGAGGGGCATTTAAGTTGTTTTCAAGTTCTGGCTATTACAAACAATGCTACTATGAACATAGTTGAGTACATGTCCTTGTGGCAGGATGATCATCTTTTGGATATATACCCAAAAGTGGTATTACTGGGTCTTGAGGAATGTTGTTTCCTAATTTTCTGAGAAATTGCCACACTGACATTGAAAGGGGCTGTACCAGCTTGCATTCCCACCAACAATGCAGGAGTGCTCTGTTTACCCCACAACCTCTCCAGCATAAGTTGTCATCAGTGTTTTTGATCTTGGCCATGTAAGGTGTAAGATGGGATCTTAGAGTTGTTTTTATTTGCATTTCTCTGATGAATAAGGATGTTGAACATCTCCTTAAGTATCTTTCATCCATTTTAGATTCCTCTGTTGAGAGTTCTCTGTTTAGGTCTGTACTCCATTTTTCATGGGATTATTTTCTCTTTTAATGACAAATTTCTTGAGTTATTTGTATATTTTCTATATCAGACCTCTGTCTGATGTGTGGTTAGTGAAGATCTTTTCCTATTCTGTAAGCTGTTGCTTTATCTTGTTGACTGTGTCTTTTGCTTTACAGAAGTTTTCAGTTTCAGGAGGCCCCCTTTATTAGCTGTTTCTCTCATTGTTGTTGCTCCTGAGGTTATATTAAGGAAGTGGCCTCCTATGCCAATGCATTCAAGTGTACTTCTACTTTCTCTTCTATAAGGTTCATTGTACGTGGCTTTATGTTGAGGTCTTTGAACCATTTGGACTCGAATTTTGTGCATGGTGATAGATATGTGTCTATTTTTGTTCTTCTACATGTTGATATCCAGTTTTGCCAGAAACATTTGTTAAATATGTTTTCTTTTTTTTTATTTGATATTTTCTGCATCTTTGTCAAAAATCAGATGTTTGAAGGTGTGTGGATTTCATATCTGAGTCTTTTATTTGGTTCCCTTGGTCCTCCTGTCTGGTCTTATGGTGGTCTGTTTTCAGTTCTGTAGCTTTGTAGTAGAGTTTGAAGTCAGGAATTGTGATACGTCCAGAAGTTTTTTTTTTTTGTTTTGTTTTTTGTGTTTTGTGTTTTTTTTTTAATTGTACAGGATTGTTTTAGTAATCCTAGGTTTTTGCTTTTCCATATGAAGTTGAGTACCATTCTTTTGCGGTCTGTGTAGAATTTTACTGGTATTTTGATGGGCATTGCATTAACTCTGTAGATTGCTTTTGGTAAGATTGCCATTTTTATACTATGTTAATTCTACCTACCTAAGAGCATGGGAGATCCTTCCACTTTCTGGTGTCTTCTTCAATTTCTTTCTTCAAAGTTGCCTCCAGAATTTCTTTTATTATACAGGATTGTTTTGGCTACCCTAGGTTTCATTTAAGGGGGTATATTTTAAGTAATTAATGGTCATAGTCAATTTCTATAAAAATAAGGATGATATGATATAGAGATGAATACTTCGCTTTGGTATGGACCTTGGTCTCTTGATACAAATTTAGGGTGATGTTGTTAAACTGTGTATATGTATTTCTGTTCTTGCTTAACGCATTGTGTTTGTGCAACTCATTTAAAAATGTAATGTATAGTTCAGAAAAAGTGGTTAATAGATAGTCATTTATAATAATTAAATTGTAGTTATGTTACTAAGTTTTTTCTAGATATGGAGAGATATATTTCAAATGGATAGTTATTCTTCAACCCTTTCAAAGACCTACAGAATTTGGCATTTAGAAGGGTTTAAGCATTTAGACTTTTCTCAACAGTGAGACTTGTCTGCTTCTAGCAGTACCAGTTATTTAGAGAGGTTGATAGGCTTGAAGAAGCTGTTTATGGAATTTGCTTTCAATAAAACTCTAGCCATTTGAACAAGAAACTGCTCTTGTGCATACTGCTTTATGATATGTTGCATGAATTGGACATGCAGGACCCAAAGAAAAGTGACTGCTAAACTTTCCAAATGATGGATGGTCCTTTGGGATTCCTGCTTCACAGAAAAAACTGTCAGGTATTCTGCAGGACACAGAAGAAAGCTACTAATTAACTTTGGCATAGAAAGGCAAAATAATCCTTCAAATTTAGACAAAAAAATAAAGAAAAACATATAGTTATCCTACTGGATATTGGAAGTAGACAAGTTTGCCGGGCAAAAATTGGGAACTTGGGAGTGGGGTGGGTTGGGGGCAAGGGGAATTGGGGAGAGGTGAAGGGGAGGATAGGGAGAGCTTGGGGGAATGGGATGCTTGGGATATAGGAAGGGTAGATATGGGAGCAGGGAAGCATATATCCTAATTAAGGGAGCCATTTTAGGATTATTAAGAGACTTGGCTCTAGAGGGGTTCCCAGGTATCCAGGGAGATGCCCCCAGCTAGTTCCGTGGGCAGCTGAGGAGAGGGAGTCGGAAAAGGCCAGATCCTATAACCATACTGATGATTATCTTGCATATCACCATAGAACCTTCATCTGGCAATGGATGGAGATAGAGACAGAGCCCCACATGGTGCACCGGACTGAGCACCCAAGGTCCAAATGAGGAGCAGAAGGAGGGAGAACATGAGAAAGAAAGTCAGGACCGTGAGGGAACCTTCATCTGGCGATGGATGGAGATAGAGACAGAGTCACACATGGTGCACTGGACTGAGCGCCCAAGGTCCAAATGAGGAGCAAAAGGAGGAAAAACGTGAGCAAGGAAGTCTCTACTGCGAGGAGTATCCCATCCACTGAGATGGTGGGGCTGATCTATTCGGAGCTTACCAAGCCCAGCTGGACTGGGACTAAAAAAGCATGAGATAAAACCGGTCTCCCTGAACATGGTGGACAATGAGGGCTGCTGAGAAGCCAAGGACAATGACACTGGATTTGGATCCTACTACGCATACTGGCTTTGGGGGGGCCTGGCCTGTTTGGATGCTCACCTTCCTAGACCTGGATGGAGGGGGGAGGAACTTGGACTTCCCACAGGGCAGAGAGCCCTTACTGCTCTCTGGACAGGAGACGGGGGAGTGGAGGGGGGAGGGAGGTAAATGGGAGGTAGGGAGGAGGCGGAAATTTTTAATAAAAAAATACAAAAAAAAGAAACAGAAATTATTTTAATTTTTTTCTTGTAAAAGAAAGAAAAATGAAGTTTAGGTAAGGGAAAGTTGGATGGGTGAAAAGAATATTACCAAAATATCTGAAATTTTTTAACTTTAAATAAAATAAAGAAAAAAGGAGATGTGATAAAAATAAATAGTATTATTCATGAGAAACAAAAATTTGTCTTATTTCATTTAAACAATCCTTTATTTCAATAGCTGATGGGGACAAATATAGGTGTCAATTTATGTACTACATTACCTGAGGAGGATTAGTTCATTTCAGTCTGCATTCCAGACTGTGGCTTGGTTCAGATTAGCCCTTTTCTTACTTCTACTTCTTAGGTATAAGGTGGGAAAAATGACTAAACAAGTCAATAGCTTTGAGACGAATGTCTCAAAGGTGATAACGTTTTTCAATATGTTATGACATAAATTTTCACTTGTCTCTTGTGATTTTTGTTAACATGGCTAAATAAAGTGACTAGTGTTCAAGAGTCTATTCACTATTGCTAAAAGACTCTTTAGGGAGGATGTTCATTGTGTTCTGTGATAGGAATTCAGCTAAAAATTTTTCAGAGCACTCAAGGGTCTTAGATTCTATTGATATGTGTGACTATGAATAGATAATTGGACTGTAAGAAAATCTTAACAATGACATTTTTGAAAGTGCTTTAATATAATCAGATTCATGAAATTTGTCTTCAGCTTCAAAAAATTTCCTCTAGGAATTTGCCTCTGAACTGGGCTTATTAAGTGATTGAGAATATGTAAGAACAAAGAATTGAAGTAAATTACAAGTAAATATGAAAATCAACACTTTTACTTCTATAAAATACATACCCTAAGCATATATAATGTTACTGAAATAACAATGGTAAGAGAGAAATTGTTGAAAGGTGAAAAGAAAGTCATTTGGGGACAGCTCAATGAGATTATCTAGTAAAACTAAAGTTTGTGACGATCTCCTGACAGAAGCAGAAATGAAGTTAGTCTAAAAAAAGAAAATTTGGTCCCATCCCTCCCTTTAGCTATCACAGTGTTCATTCCATAGATGCCCTAAAACTGTAATTATCTGAGGAGTCGCCTAATGATAGAATAAAAAGTCTGAAGTCTAATACCAGCCAGAGGGTGAACATGACTCCAGGAAAGAGCCTTCACATAGATCTGACACCTTGTAATGTCTATCACTTTGTAGGAAAGACTAGACAATAATAGTGAGCAGGGCCACACCATGTCAGGACTGCTTACATATGAAAATCCCTTATTTTCAATTAACAATATATGGTCTTATTTTTAATATTTAAAGTTAATGTTCAAAGTAATGTTCCATTGTGCTAATTTTGTGCACAAATTGTTCTTATTCATCTCCTTTCCTTATTGTTTTTTCAGCTATTTATACTATCTTATCATTTCTCCTTTCTTACAGTCTCTCCATATTTCTTGTCATGATTACTTTTTTCTTTCTTCTGCTTCTTTGATCATGTATAAATGTAAAAATTTTAGTGAAACCCAGTTTAAGTTTATGAACACATGCTATCTCCTCTCTATGTCACACACACACACACACACACACACACACAAGACAGGATATTTTTTAATGTGGTAAATATTTTTTTCCTAAATCATGCACATTCTCTTTCTCTGTTTTATACATTTGCTTCTTCCTTTCATTAAAAATAGTTTTTTCCCCATATACTAAAACCTGATTATATTTCTCCTCCGGAGTGAGGAGAAACTCCTCCCAGCTATTCCCCATCTCCTCTCTTCTTTGGACCCACATCCTTACTATTTTTTCTTATAAAAGAATAGACTTGCAAGAGATAACCACAAAACACGGCAAAGTAAAATAAAGTAAAAATCATCATATAGAATTTGGACACAACAAACAACCCAACAGAAGGAAAAGGGCCCTATTAGGAGGCACAGACATCAAAGACACACTCATCACACTCAAAAGACATAAAATGCTAAGCCAATAGCTATTGTATGTTTGCTTAGGAAGTAATGCAGACCAATGAAGGCCAAAGGCTTTCTGCTTCAGTCTCTATGAGTTCATAGACACCTATTATTCGTTGATTCAGAGAGCCTAGTTGTCCTAGTGCCCTCCATCACCTCTGGCTCTTACACTCTCTCTGACTCCATTTCCACTGGGTACTGGGAGCTCTGAGGGGAGGGATTTGACAGAGACCATTAGTATATACTCTCTCTCCACATAATGTGTGGCTGTAGGTCTCTGCATTTGCTCCCCTCACCTGCCAGAAAAATGCTTTCTCTTAATTACTGAATAAGATTCTGATCTGTGAGTATAGCAAAATATCATTAGTAGAATTTCATTGATAATTTTTTATACAATATAGTGTTTGGTTTTACTTTAGGTCTCTAGACTATCTAGTCTCTGTTATTTGGTTATTCATGTAGTGTTGGGTATGGGTTGCATCTCACATAGAGGCCAACCTTGTTTGGTTACTCTCATGAGGTCTATGCTGCCATTGCTCTAGAATGTTTTGAAGACAGAACAAATTGTAAGTCAATGGCTTTGTGACTGAGTTAGTTATTATATTTTTTTTGTGTTAGCCTGCAAATATCTTCCCGAATCAAAGACAGGAAAACATAAGGGCAAGGTCTCTCTATTGGCACCAGTGTAAAAACAACTCATAGTCTTAGTCATAACCTGTGTTGAGTTTTGTGCAAGATCATAAATGTTAAACTCTTTCCCTTCTTCTAAAAGCAGATATCCAGTTTGCTCAGTTCAATTTGTTGAAGATGCTGTATTTTTCTTAGTGAGTTGTATTCTTGGTTTCTATATCAAAAAAGTAGGTGACTATATATGTGTGAATTTATGTGAGGGTCTTCAGTTCAATTCCATTGATCACTCTGTCTGTCAGGCCAATACAATGTAATTTTTAATAATATAGCATTGTACTATAACTTGAAATGGGAAACGGTGAGAATTCTGTGCTAACACCATTTAACATTAGGCTTTTACTTTATTGGGAGAGATGGGGAAGACTTTTAGTGACTGCTTCTATTTCACTATGGGTCTGTTTCACTAGGTCTAATAAAATTATTTATCTGTGAAGCTCATGTCACATCTCTAAATAGAAACCTAAGTGATCACTAAACCTATTTATTCTTCCTGAAGATGTAGCCACATTAGATTATCAATTTTCTGTTTTTATTATTTGTTTATTTACCTCTTAGTCTATAGGTAATCTGTGGCTAAACCTAGAGTATTAGGTCAGTCAGGGCCCAGAGCTGTCCTTAATAACTCCAAAAACAATTTGGCACTTATTATAAACATTTTTTGAAACATCTTTATCCTTTTTTGTGAGTATCATTAAGGATGAGTGTATCATCTTGGTACACACATTCTTCTTACATGCTTGAGTACATGCATATGTTTATATTCAAGTGCACAGAAGAAACCACTTCACTTATAAGCATGTCTTCTAATAGTATTTGTGTGAAAAAATAATGTCAGTATTATAATCAACTGTTTCTATCTATAAAGGAGAGAAATAAGGTGTAAAATATTACAACATGTATTCACTGCAGAGAAGAGAGAAAGTATTCTTTGTTTTTTGTTTTTTGTTTTTTGTTTTTGTTTTTGTTTTGGTTTTTCGAGACAGGGTTTCCCAGTAGTTTCTAGAGCCTGTCCTGGAACTAGCTCTTGTAGACCAGGCTGGTCTTGAACTCAGAGATCCGCCTGCCTCTGCCTCCCGAGTGCTGGGATTAAAGGCGTGTGCCACCACCGCCCGGCCTGAGAAAGTATTCTTAATGAAAAACAGAGCATATATAATATAAGGAACCATAGAATTGGACTGGCTTAGCTGCCTTGAGAGGAATGAATCATACATTTTTCAGGTTAGAGTTCTTGTCTCCTGAGGCACTGTGTACCTTCCAGTTTTAGAGAAGATGAGGGACTCCCTCAGGCAGCAAAAATGTTTAGGTTGCTTCGTTTTTCTCTCTATATTCCCTTAGAAAGTGAGGGAGCATGGAAGCTTGACAGGACAATTGGTCTTAGACATTTATCTTGTGTACCCTTTATAGCTTGCAAACATTGTATCCTGACAACTACAACTGTACTTACAGTTCCTGGGAATTGCCACTGTACTGTTTCTGATAAGGGTATAAAAATTCTGATTGCTCTCAGTAAAATTGCCACAGACTCAGTCTTGCTATGGCCCCTCTAACTGGCCTGGTATAATTACACACTAGTCATATTTGCTAACCTTGGCTCAGTAAGTGTATTTGCTATATACAAGTGTGTGTGTGTGTGTGTGTGTGTGTGTGTGTGTGTGTGTGCATGTGTGCTGTGGGATAATGGTCTTGTACCCTGTCACTTGTTTTAATAAAATGATGATTGGCCAGTAGACAGAGGAAGAATATGTGGGGAAACCAGTCAGGAAGTACAGGCGGGGAAAATTCTGGAAATAGGAAAGGTTCAGTCTGCAGTTGTCACCAAACACAGAGGAAGCAAGATAAGAATGCCTCCCTGATAAAGGTACAATGCCACATGGCTAACACAGATAAGAATTATGGGTTACTGCAAGATGTAAGAATTAGTTAATAAGAAAGCCCAAGCTCATAGGCAAGTCAGTTTGTAACTAATGTAGGTCTCTGTGTGTTTAATTGGGACTGAACAAATGCAGGACCAGGTGAGACAAAAACCTCTGTTAATGTGTATGTGTGTGTGTGTGTTTGTTTGTGTGTGTGTGTGTGTATGTGTGTGTATGTATAGTATACTGTTATAAATAATTATATATAAGTGCTTATATGTAAATATATATAATTATTTATAATAGTATATTACTTAACGCTTAAGTAATATATTTTGTATATATTCACAGTCCTACTCCAACTCCTCCTGTAACCCCCTTCCTTATTCTCTTGCCCATTCCCACCAAACTTTTACTTTTACTCTCTCTTTTACTTTCAAAAACACAAAATTATCTTAGTATTTGTTTGGTAAGCTTTTATTTAATTTCAAAATATGATATAATTTGAAATCAATATATTATAGATATCTTTTCTATTTTGACATTGTGCGGGTACAAGCATCCACAAGTGCATTAACATGGGAGAAAAAAAGTGCTGGGAAGAAACCCTGGTCTCTTGGGAAAGCTAGGATTAAACACAAATGTAGTGTATGCTAGCCTTTCCACACACTATAACATCACATGGAGAGAGTGGGGAAAAACAATCTGAGAAGAATAAGTTAACCCAGTGTAATGTAGAAGAAAAGAGGAGCATTAAAGTCCTGACTTATCTTTATATAGGTTTTTCAAAATCACAAAATATATACATTTTCTTGCCCACTGATAACAAGCTCTAACATGATCTTTAATAAACCATAATGCAATCGAAGAAAGCCAGGAAAATAAAACATGAGAGTAATTCTATCTTCTTAATTAAAATCTTGACTGCCAATTACTTCCCAAAGGACTTAAAACATGTAAAGATAAATCCTGTCTTTCAGAATTACATGTAGTAATTCAGTTTATTCTGTTATCATTCAATATCAAAAGGACTATTTGTGCTTTATTCTGTACTTAAAACTTACAAAGAAATTACAAGGATGTATCTTCACTTTGTGATATAAATCTTATGATTATTCACTAATCTTCAAATCAATTTTTCCAGAGTCTTTTCTCATCATCAATTTCTACCACACTACAGGTAGAGTTATGACAGTTGCTCCATCATTCTTACATTGGTATTTCAATGTCAGAAAAAGCATACTTTCTCACCACAGATATTTAAAATGGTATCATTATGATATATTATTACAAAAGAAATATAATTTGACTTGCTTAAATTTAATGTGTGGATCTGTGGTTGTGTGTTGAGAACTATTTTTTTTTTACCAAAAATCAATGTTTTCATAATTTTTGCTGTCCTATAGACTTCTAAGGCAAGTCTAAAATGTCCCCTAGGTGTTGACTTTACTCCTAACAGAACTGGTTTTAACGGAACTCCCCATTGTGTGTAGGCTGGCAAATGTACTTTCCACCTCTGCAATGCAGACTTTTGAGACAAGATACATGATAGTTAGCTTTGTTGGCTCACTTATTCCCTGTTACCATCTTTGAAGCAAATGCCATTCTTAGAGAAATAAGTTTCATTAAGAGTTTGATGATCCTGAAGACATGAGTTTGGTTTTAACACCCTTATTAGAAAGCATAACACTTCCTGTAACTCAGACTCTGAGGGGCATTATTCTCATTTCTGGCCTTCATGGACAACTGTTTTTTATATTCCCACACTACCATATAGACACACATGCATACACATACTCAAAATAATGAAAATAAGTATTTTGTCTCCTACTGAAGTTAAATATTTTTCTCTCATAAAATATATTCTGTTTATGGTTCCCATTCCTCTTTTACTCACAGTCCCTCCCAAACTTTCCTCCCATCAAGATCCAAGTTCTTTGTGTCTATCATTAGAAAAATAAATTGGAAACATGGGGGACATGGGGAGAATGAAAGGAGGAGGAGGGGAGAAGGGCAAGAAGCAGGGAATTTTGGGAGTGGGGAGGAGAACATGAGAACATGAGGTTTGGGATGGCCAAGTTGGGGAAAGGACAGAGAGGAAGAGAAATGAAATGCATCATAGTAGAGGGAATTGTTATTTGGCTAGTGAGAAAGCTGGCACTAGTGAAATTCCCAATTATCCACAAGGATGACCCCCGCTAAGAATCTAAGCAATAGTGGAGAGGGTGCACAAATTACCCTTCCCCTGCAGTCAGATTGATGACTACCTTAACTGCCATCATAGAACCTTAATCCAGTAAATGATGGAAGCAGAAGAAGAGAAGAAGCTAGTAGGAACTCACTGATTCCAGACTGACAGAGTGGGAACCTATACAGGAACAAAGTAGGCCTTATGAATGTGGTTGGCTGTTGTGCTGTTTGGACAGTTTTGGGATCACTGGCAGTGAGACTAGTACTTATCCCTAGTGCATGAACTGGCTCTCTGGAGAACATTCCCTGTAGAAGGATACCTTGTTCAGCCTAGATACAGGGGGAGGGCCTTGGACTTGCCTCAAATGATGTGACAGACTTTGTTGACTCCCTATGGGAAGCCTTTGCCTCTATGAAGAGGATGTGGTGGGAAGAAGGTAGGGATAGTGGGAGAAAAAGAGTGATAGGGAACTGGAATTGGTATTTAAAATAAAAAAGATTGTCTTTAAAATAAATAAATAAAATAAAAAATAAATTTACTTCTAGGACAGAAAAGTAAAATAATATATTAAGAATAAAGCAAAACTAGCACAAAGATTTGAGTACAACAAAAGGAAAAAACACAAGAGAAGGAAAAGGAAACAGAGACTCACTCATTCGCACACCATGAAAACACAAAAATGAAAGCCATTATATATATTCAGGCATCAGGGGAGGAAAAAAGAGCTGAGAAAATATAACCAAAATTAAATAAACAAATATTAAAATCATTTTTAAAAAGGAAAATTCCTGACAAGGAGGCTTTACATTAAGTTAATTTTCTGATGCTCATATACAGCTGTGCATACAGCCCACTCTTAGAATGTTTCTTTCCCAAATGAGATACACTTAAAGAAACTAAATTTTTATTTGAAAGTGGTTAGTACTTGCTCTAGATTAGAGATGGAGGCATGTGTCCTTTCAGTTCTAAGACCCCATCTGGTTCAGACCCTTAGAAGCCCTGTTCACTCTGTTAATTCAATCTCTGTGCCTTGATCACATTGATTGAGAGGCTCTTGTTTTGTTGGTATCCTTCATTCCCTGAGCCTTTTACATTCCTTATGCCTCTTCTCTGGTTCTCTGATCCCTGTGTGAATAGATTTGATGGAGACACAGCTTTTAGGACAGAGTGCTCCAAGGTCCATTACTATCTGCACAATGTCTGGGTGGGAAGCTCTTCTGATCTCTGAGGATCCATCTGCTGCAGAAGAAAGCTTCTTTTATAATGGCTGAGCAAGGCTTATAAACATAAGTACAGCAGAATGTTATTAGAGGTCATTTTATTGCTAGCTTTTTAAAGAGTAGTATTATTGATTTTACCCTAGTTCCCTGGGCAATCTATTCTCATGTTCTTCATCAAGCAAGTACTGTTGGATATGGGTCTCATCTTGAAGAGTGGATCTTAATTCAAATAAGACATTGGTTGCATTCTCTCTTGATTTTCTTCAAATCATTTAGACAGGAAGTCAGAGTCAGGATTCATCACCTTCTTGTTCTCCTATTGAAGGTATTTATATTTTACCAATTGCTCAAGTAAAATACTAAGGCTAGTAACACAAGGATTTACATGAGGCAAGAAAGAAGTCCAGTTCCACAAAACTCAGGAGCTAGTGTTGAGGAGTGTTGATTCCAGTTTCTAGAGCTGACACTGGGGCATTTTAGTCCCATTTATGTTATGGTGTAACATAGTTCTGTGTTCAAAATAAAACATATTTCAGAATCACTTCTTTCATGAAGATGGTTCTCTCAATAGGCAGCTTGTGTTATCTTAAGGGCCGAGGGGAAGATCTGATGTGGTCTCAGACACAGATTTAAACAGAGCTCAATCAAGCTATTAACTACTTACAATCTTGTCTGTGGGAACCTGTGGGAACTGGATGTGTTTGCCCAAGAAATAGCACAAATGTCATCTACTCTATGAACTACCACCTCTGTTCCCAGCTTTTGTGGAAAACAAGTTCTACATATATTTCATTAAAGAGACAACCCTGTGTGTTTAACAATCATGGTCCCTATTGCAAATAAGTAATGGTGAAGATCTCCGTACTACCAACATATGACTAGTAGAAAAAGCCCGTATTAAGGTACTGCAGTGACAACATCTGTATACATAAGAGCAAAGACAAAACTTAAATGTAAATTTTCTTGAAATTGGGAAATTTCAGTGGCAATTGGAAACTGAGGATGGAGGATAACACATTTTATTCCAATGCACCTACATAGACAGCATGAGATATAAAAGCAATGTTCAAAGGCAAAGTTGCAGTATAGTAAAACTCACAGTCTTAAAATTTACAAATAAACAAGTTAATACATACAAATAGTTACTTTAAGATAAGTATATATGTATTAGTAAATGGGTAATTTAGAAGGCTTAATTTTTGTTACTTCACTTTTTTAAGCTTCTAAAAGATAAATCATTGCTATATATTCTATTGTTTCATTTTAATAATTGATGCTCATATCAAGACCTAGGAAATGTTGTGATATAAGCTTCCTTACTTTCATGCCTTCTAGAGATTTTGTTCAGCCTTATTTCCAAGTCCGTTTCACTTCCCTTGCTAAGATACTATTTTATTTTTACATTTTTACATACTTTCCTACTTCATTGGAGACTACTATACTCTAAACTGTGATATTTTTAAAATATGATTTTCTTTGAAATAGAATAACTGCACTCCCTGCTCCTTTTCCCTGTTCAGTCCCTCTTAGATATCCTTCCTTGAACCTGTCCTATGCACCCTTCTCAGGTCACTAGCCCTTTCTTTGTTTTTTATTAATGCATTCACATAAAAAGTGACATTGATAACATTTATAAACAGTTAATCTCCATGCAACAAAGTTCTCTCTGAAGAATAATTTGGACATGTATCTTTATGGAGAAAATAATGTTCCAATAATACACATTCATGAGTTCTATTTATATTTTAAAAATCACCATTATAAGTAGAAAGGCAGGAAGAATAAAAATTGTTTAAAGACCAAACTCCTGTTACCATGGTAACTAGCTTTACCAGATTTAATCTAAGGTTTGTAATAAAGCAATACACTTATGATACTGATTTTTAAGACAATTTTTCTTTAAATGAAATATGTACATAATAAACTAATGGAGAAGCAGAAGTTATATCTCTTTTTCGTTACTGTGTTCTAGAGAACTAAAAATATTTATATTAACTATCATACAAACAAAACAAGTAATAGCAGATGTTGATATAAGGCTTATTTTTTAGTGGTACAGATGTTTTGGTGAATACATTCTGAAAGTATTCACTATAGGAAATAACAGCAATAATATTAGAAATTGTTAATGATAATATATTATTTCTTTATTTTTCCAATATGACTATATATTATAAAAAGCCATTAAACCTTGGGGAAAATTAAATACTTAAAACAGTAATTATCTTTATTAATTTTAATAATGAGGTCATACTACTCTGTAATTGTGTAATCTTCAAGAAACAATATAAAATTAATTCAAATATAATACTAGAAAATTTCTGAGACTAAGCATAGGAAACAATGAGAAACAAGAGGTGAGTCTGTCAAAATATTTTGAGCTGTATTTACAGATTTTAGTGTTCAGGTACAATTGCAAGGCAACTCATTAAATCTAAAAAAAACATTTGTCAATAGTGAGAATAAAGTTAAAAAACTAGGAAATACATCATTTTTCCACATATTATTCTATTGTTTTAAAATTTTAGTTTTACTTACTGGAATCACAATTATACATTCCATATATATTTTAATAACAGCTGTGAAAATTCATCTGCTCATTTTTTAGGAGCAAAAACTTTTGTAAGAGCATGCAAGTTCATGCAGTTAATCTGTGATAAATACTTTGGCATATGTTAGAAATTCTAAAAGAATAATTTATATCAGATACAACAGCTGCTTAAGAAAGCAGACGTGCTAATCAAATTTCATTTACTCTTTATGTGCTCATTTGTCAGGATGGCAATAGAATGAACACCAACCTACTGTGTGGGTATGCCACCATCTGCACATAAAAAATTTAAATAAATAAAAATATCAATTCTTGGCCCAAATTCAAATATACTACTTTGAGTTTTATCCCTGAACACATTCTGCATAAAAAAAAAACCCACAGTCAAGTAGATTTTTACTCATGGAGGTATTTGAAAGAAATGGATTTGTTAAGCATTAATAATGTATCAGGTCCATATATGAATTTTTACTTTCTTAATAATGAGTTTCAGAGTTTAACACTGTTATATATTTACAGCAAAAAATTGTATTTTTAATTAATTATAGTGATAATGAACTAATATGTGTTTTAAGCTGATCACAGACAGCCATTCTTTACATATTGAAAATTAGTCAGGGAAATATTAGCTCATGCTGATAGGTACACAACAATTACTTTTAAATAACATGTATAGCCTAAACTTTGAAAATACAATCTTCATTGAAAGATTCCCTTTTGCATAATAGCTTTTTTAAAACACAATTGGTGTCTACTGCACAATTAATGAATTATAGTTTGATGATGATTGATGCACCAGCATGGGGCATTAATTTCCATGTAAAGTCAAAGAAAATATTTTTTTAAAAGAAAGACTTCTAGACCCACAAAAATGGGAGCCAAGCACAGCTTCTTGGTAACAGCATTTTTTCAGATAGACTCTCTTTCCAAGGGAGGTACACTAAAAATGGCTTGACTTCTTTTTAAAAAAAAAAAAAAAAATAGTGGTTTTCTGGTTCGCCAGAACAAACTGCTGACTCTTTTGGGAGGTCCTGCTGCAATGGAGCCTTTAAATGGGGTTTGTGTGCAGAATGCTACGACTAGCTTAATGGCAACATAACCTGCTGTTAGGCCTGAAAATGGGTCTGTGAGCATTACTCATGCTAAACAGATTTTTACCCCACCATTTTCAACTGGGCAAAGCCAAAAGGCAAAACAGCCTTTGTCTTAGTAAAGATGCTGAGCCACTTAATATTTTAAGTAGTGCTCCTGAACAAAAAAGGAATTTCAGATATATGAGAGGACAGATTCGGACATAAAGGACTTCTAAACAAGACACAGTTCTTTTAAAAATATGCTTAGGCTTGGGAGAGAGAAGAAAAAGAGTAAAGAGACAGTAAATGCAATATAAAAGAGTACACATAGTCATAGATTAAAGGAGTAAAGATAAAAAAACTAAATATTGAGCTTGTAGAAAAAGTAATAGAGTAAGAAAAAAAGCTATACAAGATGAAATATATAGAGAGAGTTTGGATTATGAATATTATTGTGTTTTCTTTGAATTTTTTGACTGTGAAAAAGCTAAGTAGAGAGAGACATTTCATTGTATGGACTGCTAAGCTAAACCAACATATATGTTTTAAAGGTATTTTGATTTCAAAATTTGGGTCTAAGGATATGCTACTTTGGAAAAGAGGTTCTTCTTTTGTTTTCATAGAAGATGGGAACCCATGGTTTTCTTCTAGACTAACATGGTTTAGTGGTCCAAGTTTCCCCAAAGGTTACCCCTCAAAATTACTTTACCCAATAAGTAGCAGGAAGCAATTTGGAAAAAAAAACTATGCCCAATATCCCAAATATTGCTTATAAATGTTGGTTTAGATTTAAAGGGGGATATGTTATAGAGATTTGTGTTGATATGAATCTTGGTTTATTGATATGTATATTTCTGCTCTTGATTAAGGTAATATGTTGATGCAATTCATTTAAAGTGTAATGTCCTATTAAGAAGTATAGTTTAATAGATAATCATCTATAATTGTCAAGTCTGTAGTTATGTTAGTTAGGTTTTCTATATACAATATATATAGATATATTTATAGATATATTTCAGCTAGATGGGTATTCTTCAAATCTTTCAGACACCTTCAAAATATGGTATGTAAAATGTCTTAAGAGCTAAATGCCTTTTATTTCAATGAGACACAGCCACGTGGTGATACACAAATGAATAGAAATGGGTTGACCAAAGATATTAGAGCTAGCTAGCTAGCTAGCTAGAAATATGTTGAAGTGATAAGCCAAGCAGTGATTTGAATAATATAGTTTTCTGTGTGATTATTTCAGGTCTGGGCATCAGGGAATGAACAAACAGTCTTTCCCCAACACTAATGGACAGATTCTTTTCATTTGGCACGTTAAAAGGGAAAAAATCTAAAACACTCAGTTATTATTAAATATTCTCTCTTTCAGTCATTTGTACTCCTTTGTAAATAAAATGTTGGAAAAGGTGAACCATCTCTTCTGGGAAATTAGTGTGGTGGAAGGTTGTATTTTATCTCATGAACTCTTCACAACATGAATTTTTTGATTAAAAAATTAAAAATACTATTATTGTTGGATAGAAATGAGCCAGTCAGATACAATACTTTTCTTTTTATGAAAATAAAAACTTTTGATGCAATAAAGAAATTTTCTAGGCTCGGACTGACTTGATTCATGTTGCCTAGGGTAATGTAAAGGGAATTATAATATATATTTAATGGAAAAATAATTGTTACAGACATTTATTTTATTCGTAGAACTTCTTGACATGAAAACAACATGGTTTTTATATAAATAACACTAATTTACACAGTTTACAACTCATAACTTAAAAATGTTTTTAGCCTTTGAAGTATCTATGTACGGCAAATTTAAGCTTTTCATTAAAGCTGTCAAAGTCATTAAACAAAAAGAGAGGTTAGCCAATGCCACAGATAAAAACAACTTAACAAAGCAAGATAAGAAAGAAAGACCAAATATGATCTTATCCTTGATAAGTTTCTTGGAAAGGAAAAGAATATATCAGATGCAAACAGAGAAAATATTAATAAATCAGAACCTTTAATAAGAGATGTTTATATAATAACATACCAACCACAATTAATCCTTTCTCACTTAATTATAAAGAATAGTGGGCTGGAGAGATGGCTCAGAGGTTAAGAGCATTGCCTGCTCTTCCAGAAGTCCTGAGTTCAATTCCCAGCAACCACATGGTGGCTCACAGCCATCTGTAGTGAGGTCTGGTGCCCTCTTCTGGCCTGCAGTCATACACACAGACAGAATATTGTATACATAATAAATAAATATTTAAAAAAAAAAAAAGAATAGTAAAATTGAACAGGATTGACCGAAAGGTAAAATTTCAAATACTATGAAGTGTATTCTGGGAAAGGCAATAAATATTTTTTGGTGGATGGAAACTACTCTTGGAGGAAAGACAAATGGATTAACAATAGCAACAGATAAAATATTGTTGAATAAAACATAAAAAACAGAACCACACAAATAGGTGATAATTATAAAAGAGTTATTAGTATAATTTTCTAGTTCTTTTATTAGGATTATATTCATATTTCTGATACCATGATGCACACAGAAAGATGAACTGGTTTTTGGAAACAGTCCTTAAATAACACACATGAAGTTTCTCTGTAGGCAATTGTTTATTCATTTAAAAACCCAAAGAACAACTTATGTTGGAGAGAATGTGGTATAAAGGGAACTCTGCTCCACTGCTGGTAGGAGTGCAGTCTTATACAGCCACTGGAAATCAATATGGCAATTTCTCAGAAAATTAACAATCTACCTCAAGACCCATCATGACCACTCTTCAGCATATACCCAAATGATGCTTAATCATACCACATTGTTTCTAATAGCCAGAAACTGGAAACAACCTAATGGTGAAGAAAGAAGGAGAAAGTGAGAAAGGATTAATTGTGGTTGGTATGTTATTATGTAAAATGTCTAACAATTTTAAAATAAAAAAATCAATTTTCAATATTCTTTTAGTTAGCAACTTTCATTGGGAAATTAAACACATTAATATTAAGATTTATTCTTAAATGGTTTGTATTTATTCTTGTCATTTTCCTGATTTTTTTTGGTGTTTGCTGACATTGTATTTATAACCTGTGACCTCTAAGGTGTTTATACCCTCTTTAGACAAAAACATTACTATCAATATCTTGATTAATGTTGGCTTGACAGTCACAAAGTCTTTTAAATGACTATATCTTAGAAAGATTTTATTTATCTTTTAATTTTAATATATTATTTGGTATATTACTCTGGGTTAACAGGTTTGGTCTTTCTAGCAGATCATAACTTAAAAGGGCTGAAAAGCATTCCAAGCAAATAGAACTACAAAATAAGCATATGTACAGATTCTAATACCTGACAAAATTAAAAGTATAAGTAATCAGAAGATATATGGGATATTATTATATACTAATGAAAGAAGCTATACATAAAATGAATACAACAATTACTACTCTTTACTATTGCAAAGAAATAGAGACTTAATACATATAAATAGGGGAATGATAAAAATGTCAAACATATGCACAATGAAATATTATCCAAATGTAAAAAAATGCAAGTATGTAATTTAAGGACAAATGGATGATCTTTGAAATAATCAAGCCACTAAATGATTATTCCAAACCTAAAAACAAATCTCACCATCTTTTCTGTTATATGTGGATGGTTGCTTTGACTTTTAGAAATGTGTTTATAAATTAAAACAGCATAGTATATGGCTATATTATAGGTTATTATATATACATATATATTACAAATTATATATATATATATATGAATGAGAATCAGAACGCAGCTGGTATGACTGGCAAATTTACAAAAGTAGAACAGAAAGATTTTTAATGGGAATTAGGGAAGGTTCAGGAAAGGGAATGTGGGGAAGACTAACACTGAAGACACTTTGAAAATTCAACATTGGGAGCTATTACCATAGAAACTCCTCAAAATAAGTACATGATCATATATAAAAGGTATTCAAATGGAGTTATCCTATAGCAATGGTAAATTTTGTTTATTTTATTTTATATACTCCAAGCTACCAAATAAAAATGTCCAGTATCAAGTACAGAATACTGCTTGTTCAGTTGATGGTGTGTGGGTAGATTAGATTTCTATAGCTCTGATAAAAATACTGTGATCAGAAGGAAATTGGGAATGAAAGGAAGACATGGCAGGTTATCAATGAAGGAATGTGGAAGCCAGAACCGAAAGCAGAAGTCGTGGAAGCTTATTGACTTTCTCAGCATGACTTGCTCAGTCTGCTTTCTAATACAACCCAGGAGCACCTGACCATTAGCAGCACTACCCAGAGTGGGCTATGTACCACCACATCAGTCATCAGGGAAGAAAATGCTCCACAGTCTCACCTACACACTAATCTTATAAGTTCTTTTCCTCAGGTGAAGTTCATTTTTCTCAGATGTCCTTACTTTATGTTGAATTGACAAAGATACTAGCCAGAACAGTAGGTTCCATAGCCCCTCAAAATATTATATAATATTGTCATTGGTTTTGATTACCTTCTAGGCTCTACTGCTGAGAATACCATTTACTTATGCCATAGGACATGGAGACATGAAGCCTGTTTTCACATGGAAGCCCCATACATTTTGTCCATATTGGTTAACTTTTATGTTGTTGGAAAATTCTTTGCATTTAATTTGGAAATAAAATAATCAACAGTTTTGTCCCAATCACCTGGCATTGGATGGAGAAAATGACAGAGCCCCACATAGAAGCACCGGATTGAGCTCCCAAGGTCCTGATGAGGAGCAAAAGGAGGGAGATCATGAGCAAGGAAGTCAGGACCGTGAGGAGTGCTTTTAGCCATTGAGACGGTGGGACAGATCTAACGGGAGACCACCAAGTCCAGTTGGAATGGGACTGATGAAACAGGGGACCAAACCGGACTCTCTGAATGTGGCTGACGGTGGAGGAGGACTGAGAAACCAAGGACAACGGCGATGAGCATGAAATCTACAGCATGGACGGGCTGACTGTGAGTCTTATCAGTTTGGTTGCTCACCTTCCTGGACTTAGGGGGAGCTGGGAGGACCTTGGACTTAACATAGTGAAGGGAACCCTGATGGCTCTTTGGCTTGGAGAGGGGCAGAGTGGGGGTATGGGTGGAAGGGAGGGGAAGGAAGGGGGAGGAGGAGGGGAGGAGATGGAAATTTTTAATAAAAAAAAATGAGAAAAAAAGCAATTGCCTGGCAAGATATGACACTGGTACAATAACAGTATGAATGTTATGGAATTAACCAAAATAATTCTGATTGTACTTAAGACATATTTCACAAAATGGAGCTTATACCTTTTACTATTAACAAGGTCAAACTTTCTTTGCCTCCTGAGTTATAGGGAGAATGATAATATTACTTCTTTTCTGAAGAAAAGTAATAATTTAACTTATAATTTCTTATCTTCACACCTATAAGTACATTTCTCAACTGTCACCAGTAAAACATCTTTGTGCAGTAGATGGCAAATAATAAAGAGATTTGCATCTGGCCACCATGTACAGACAACAATATTGCAGAATGCGCAGTTATAAATGAGACATTTATGTTATGTCACAACCCTTTCTCAAATCTTAGATATACTCTTAGAAGATGTGGGTAAAGAAATTGAAAGATCTCGATGCATTACACCTTCCCAGAGAAATGCTGCTTCTTAGGTAGAACAAGTCCATTATACGTATAAACTCAGAGAGGCTATGATTATCGGCTCAAGATTTGTGCAAGATTAAACCAGTAAAAGTCCAAGAATGAACCAGAGATGTGTTTATAAGTCTAACTCCTATCTGAAAATCATCTAGTGATTGATGGTGTATGGCAGAGTGATTCAATCTTCTTTAGTGATGTGGTTTGGGAAAGGTTACACATGATTCAGAAAATGTTCCAACATCCTTGCCAATAAAAATTCTGGGGAACTCAGTGGGTTTAAAAACAAAACACATGAATTTTAGAAGGAAGGGCAATGGGGCAAAGGATTTGGAAGGGTGTGGTTGGGTTCTCAATGTAATAATAATATATTATATATACATATATTAAAATTTCAAACAACAAAATGAATTTAAAAAATTAAGCTGTTGGCAAGGTTGTGGATGGAAAAATTTATTTCATGCATTTCAATTATCTTTAAAGTAGTTTTCTTTAATAATGAAAAAGAATATCAGAGAAAACTATGTTTTCTGAAGCCGAAGTATAGAATACCTGTAAAATATAAAAATTAAGTAATATGATAATAAAAACATGACATAATAAATTGAAATAAACTATATTCATAAAGAACATATAGTAGTTAGTAGACAAAAATGCAGTTGGCACAAAATCCATGTAGAAAAAGGAGCCAACACTAAAAATCTTTACCTATGGTTGTGAGTTTTAAATTACTGAAAATTTTGTGAAGCAAATATCAATTTTAGAATCATGAATACAAAAGACTCTAAATTATCTAGGTTCTGCAACAAACTTTAGACCAGTAGTTTTTAACCTTCCTAATGCTGTAAGCCTTTAATAGAAATCATTATGTTGTGGGGCTTCAATCATAAAATTATTTCCTAGCTACTTCATAACTGTCATTTTGCCACTGTTATGAATCATAATATAAATATCCTTGTGAAAAGGTCACTTGAACCCCAAAGGGGCTGTGGCCCACAGGTTGAGATTTGCTGATTCAGAGACATGAAAATTAGGCTACATGTAAACTGATGTGACTGATAAACAGGTAAAATGAAACCTAGATCCAGAAGGTCCCCAAATATAACAGATCAATGGTTAAAAACAAGAAAGAAATGTTTTGTTGCATAATGAAGGCAGAAAATATATTCCCCTGGCAAAGAGTACTAGAACACAGTATTCCAGATGGAAGTAATATGCTTGACTAAAAAAGAATTTTCAATAAAGTCAGAAGTGTTCAGTTTAGTACTTTGGCTTTGAATATTTTATGCACTGTCAAACCCATAGTATTCATTCATCAGCAGGAGTGATTTTAATATGTGAAATAAGAATTTACAAAGAGAACAAAAATGTACTTGAGTGTGTAATTCAGATGATAATAAATTATCTTGTCCACTAGTTGTCTGATATAATTTCACTCCAAGGAATGGAAAATGGGAAGCAATCTAAATGATTTTACAAAGCAACCTTTTAAATAAAAATCACATTAATTAAGTGAATTATTGTTTCTCACAGTACTGGGTGTTGACAACAATGGGATTTCTCAAATTCTGTACCAGTACTGCAAAAATGATAGATATTAGAACGTTGATTTCTTAATAGAGAAATGGAAATGAATGAAACCAAATAAGGAAAAGGAGGCTAGAATATCATGTAGCATTTCATTGGAGTTGGAGATATTAGTAGGACTCAGGTTTAACAGATGAGAAGGGATACATTTAGAAGGAAGATAGAAACATATAAAGAGAGATTAAGTCTGTGTAAAGAAAAGACAAATCTTGACATCATTCTCAATACCAGGAATTTACTAAACTCTTAGGAGTTAAATTTCAGTTTTTCACTGTGGAACATATTAATATCTCATGTTCCGGGCATGATAAAAAGAAGAAACTAGAAAACTTCCAGTAGAACAATATGGCAGAAAATATGTCAGTAAAAATATCAAGCTCACCTATGTTATATAAGGTAGATACGTTGATTCCTGTACCACTAGCTGATTTCACCAAGTGCTGCAACATTTCAGGCAAGTAAGAGTATTATTTCTCCATGGAAATTTGAATCACAGCATCCTTTCCTCGAGGAGGCACAGTTCCTTTTGGCAGACAATTAATGTTTCAAAATAAATATGCATGGGCAGTGTTTTAACTTCCAGGTAAAAACAGAAGTGTAGTAATTAGCTTGATTTGGGAAATAACCAGGCTAGCTCAAGGATAAAACAATTATATATTTATTTATTATAAGGAGAAAACTCACGAAACAAGAATGAGAAGTCAAAGCTCACCTGTACCCTGTGGGAATCACACAGAGTGCATCTGGGCCGTGCACCTGTTTTTTCTCCTGGTCCCAAAAAGCCACACCTTAACTTGAATTCACTTCTTAAAGATAATAAAGATAAGGCTAAAGAGGATTCTCCATCACAGAAGCAGTTAGTAGCATATATAAGGTTTAAACTACACATATTCGCATCTGTAATCTATATATGTGCCTATGTATATATGTATGTATCCATCTATATCATCTATTTAATACTTGCCTGTATATATTTATCATCTACATTTATATATTTTTATCAATTGAAATTCTATTACTCTATTCTCTAGTGATTGTGAAAGAAATGGTCATAATGTAGATAAGTAATATTCATAAAACAAATGGAATGAATATTCATCAATGCTTCTCATAAAGATAAAGAATATTGATTTATTATCATATCCCATAAACATAAAGAGGTATAATAATTTAAGACAACATGATATTCTTTACCTACCTGGAATAGGAAAATTTTCATATTGAAGAGTACTGATTATTCAAAATCAGGAGTTAAATAGAAAGTAGGACATCACCACTACTAATTTATGGGTTTATACATGCACTATAAAATGTCTTCAGAAAAAAGGGCATCTTCTCTTGAAATTTACTTTTCTGCTTTAATAACCCTTCTATAAATATAAATGGATTTTAGAACAAAATTCTTATTTAGTGCAGAGAGATTAATCTTTACATATCTTATAACGTTTTTTCCCATGCATTACATATTCTATATATTATAAAATGTGAAACGTGCTTTTGAGTGGAGCAAAAAGATAAGAATTTATCTTAAAAACAAATTAGTTTTTACTTCTTTGTCATAAATCAGGTGTTTGTAGGTATATGGGTTGATATCCTGGTCCTCAATTCAATTCAATTGGTCCTTCTGTCTGTTTTTATGCCAATACCCAGCTATTTTCAGTACTTTAGCTCTGTAGTAGAGTTCAAAGTCATGAATTGTGGTGCCTCCAAATGTTCCTTTATTGTACAGGATGTTTTGGCTATCCTGGGGTTTTTACTTTTCCATATGAAGTGGACTATTTTTCTTTTGATGTCTGTAAAAAAATGTTTTTCTGGGACTTGATGGGCCTTGCATTGCATCTTTAGATTGCCTTTGGTAAGATTGCCAAATGGAAAAAAGAAAGCATATTCAACAAATGGTATTGTCATAACTGGATATCAACATGTAGAAGAATTAAAATAGATCCATATCTTTCACCATGCACACAACTCAAATCCAAATGGATTAAAGACCTCAACATAAAACAAACCACACTGAATCCCATAAAATAGAAAGTAGGAATTACATTTGAATACATTAGCACCAAAGACCACTTCCTAAATATAACCCCAGTAGCACAGAGACTGAGAGAAATAATTAATAAGTGGGACCTCCTGAAATTAAGATGCTTCTGTAAAGCAAATAACCCAGTCAACAAAACAAAACAGCAGCCTACAGAAGGTGAAAAGATCTTCATCAGCCCCTTATTGGACAGAGGACTGATCTCCAAAATATACAAAGAACTCAAAAAATTGACTAATTTTTTAATTAATTTAAATTAATTTAAATTAAATTTCTAATGATCCAATGAAAAACGTGGTATAGACCTAGACAGAGAACTCTGAACAGATGAATCTTACATTACTGAAAGACACTTAAAGAAATGCTCAACATCTTTATCCATTAGAGAAATACCAATCAAAACAACTCTGTAATTCTCTTTCACCTGCCAGAATGGCTAAAATCAAAAAACACTGATGACAACTTATGATGGAGAGGATGTGGGATAAATAGAACATTCCTTTATTGCTGGTGGGAGTGCAAACTGGTACAGATATGTTAGAAATCAGTATGATGATTTTTCAGAAAATGAGGAAACAACCTACCTGAAGACCCAGCAATACCACTTTTGGGTATATAGCCAAAGGATGCTCAATCATACCACAAGGACATGTGCGCAACTATGATCTTATCAGCATTATTTGTTGTAGCCAGGACCTAGAAACAGCCTAAATGCCCCTCAAGCGAAGAATGGATAAGGAAAATGTGATACATTTACACAATGGAGTACTACACAGTGGAAAAAATAATGGCATCCTGAAATTTTCAGAGAAATGGATGGAGCTAGAAAACATCATATTGAATGAGGTAACCCAGACCCAGAAAGACAAATATAGTATGTACTCACTCATTAGTAGCTTTTAGACATAAACTAAAGAAAAAATAACCTGCAATTTACAATCCCAGAGAACCTAGACAACAATGAGGACCCTAAGAGAGAGATACATGGATCTAATCTAAAAGGGAAGTAGAAAAAGACAAGATCTCCAGAGTAAATTGGGAGCATGGTGATCATGGGACAGAGCATAAAGGGAGGCTGGAAGAAGGGAGAAGAGAATAGAAAAAATATATAGTATAATAAGAACAATTTTAAAAATTAGATTTATTTTATTTAAAAACATACGGTTTGAAATAACATTTAATATTGTTTTCATTTGCAATGGATTTTATTATTGACATACATGTAGTAGGTAAGTTCTTTGACTAGGTAAATAGAGGACCTTTCCTAAATTTATACCATATATATATGTGTATGTATATATATGAATGTGCATTCATATTTTCTTACATATTGAGACGGTAGCTGTAGAGATGTGTTCTTATGAACATCAGGAGCTATGTAGAACCAAGATTACAGTCATAATAAATTTACCTTTGGGAATAAATTACCATTCTTAGCTTGCTATATCACTGACAAGATCTTTGATAGTCTTTTTTGGGAATTTTGCAAAGCCACGTCATCTTTCAGAAACTCATTATTCTAAGTCATACCTTTTCTGTGTACTTATTTATTTTACCTCCCTAAGACACTAATGTTGGGAGGTAGTCACACAACACATAGCATATTAGTGATGTGAAGCATAAAATGTGTGCCAGTGAGAGAAAAGGTCTAAGAAGAGAAATGAGTAACTGAGTAACTGCAGATGCGGCAGTCATAGAAATTGAAATTATCAGCAAACGCAGCTGACTGCTTCGGAGAGAGAGAGAACAGAGAGTGAAAACCCTGCCAGACATACTTTCTTACCTGTTTAATCAAAGCTCAAGTTCCCAAATCAGCTCACAAAAGTCTAGTATGGAACTGGCAGGAGAGTGGTCTCAGAGCCACTTACTGAGTTTACAGACTTTGTTTTGCAACTTGCTTTGGCTCACTTTCAGATGCATAATCAAGCAAATCAGCACCTTCGTCTTCTCTTAAATTCATGAAAGTGTAGGTGGAATTTAGGTGATTGGAAACTTCACTTTATTCAGTTTTACCCACCATGGTTATTCTAATATACCAAAAAGAAACCACTTTACAACTTTTTTTTTTTGTCTTGGTAAAGTATTTCTACTTGGATGCTTGTAAAATATTTACATTATAAAGGAAAACTTTAAAAACTGCTCCCACCAATAAATTTGATTCACTTTACCTAACTGGCTATGCACTAGTAAAAAGTTGGTGATGCTAAAGTTTCTAAAGAAATCTAAGTTAATGCAAAGTTTTTCCTTAAATATGACTATCTATATGCATATATTTACTCTTAGGCATGCTGTAAAAATTATAAAAGATGTGTGAATGAAAGTATATACTTTAGACTTTGCATTTGCCTCTAAGAACTAGAGAAGATTGGAAGACAGATTTTCATCATTAAAAATTTTATTTCATGATGGAACAGTCAGAAAAAATTCAACTTGGTATATTACAGCTTACATTGATTATAGTTCTAAGTTCCACCAAAATGTTAATAAATTAGTATTTTGAAAAGCTAATATTGGTACAGAAATTTTTGCTTATTTCTACGGATTTTTAGGTAACCAGTTGAGGTATCCTTGTTACTTGGGTCAGGATGAACTTTTGAATTATGGTGTTTGGCTAATTATGGTAGAATTCTTGTATTACATAAAATGAGCTTTTGTGAGTTTAGCTAGTAGCTCAATCTTTGTAATGCTTCTTTTAGACACTAGAATATTTTTATTGATTTTTAGAGAAAGAATAATTTAATGACATAACAAATCACTTGGGAATAATTACCTTGTAAGCAATTGGAAGTTCTCTTCTGAAGACATGCTCATTCAAAAATAAATTCACCATGACAACATGAATCTAGAAAAGTTACAAATAAATGGACAAAAATTCCATCATGGAATTCCAAAGTAGAAAACTATGCTATTATTTGCTAAATACAAAAAAATGAAGTAATATATTATTTAAAGCAAACACCCAAGTAACAAATTTATTATGAATAAAATCAAGTTACTAATAAAACATATTTTTTATCAGTAGATGATGCAGAAGAGGCGGATGTTTCTCCCATGGAATAAACAGTCACCTCACTGATGTTAATCGCTGTCTGTAGCAATTTTTAAGCCCTCCATAGTTTGATTTTATCTTAACTTTTAGTGATTTGATTTTAAAAAAAAAATTCCTATCTCAAAAGAATGTATTTCCTAAATCAATAATCATTGAATTCTCTGTTACAGATATTTTCCAATTAAAGGTCCCATGTTCTCAATCACTGATAAATGGGTCACATTAGTTGAGGCTATAAGATGATTTCTAGCCTCTCTCTATTTAGGATGAAATAGTGAGGTTGCAGCTCTCTTAGGAGAAGAGCTTCTTCCTGCTGATATGGCTCTCGTGTAGATGTGCTAATATCACCACATACTTATGCTCTTAGAGTAAACCTAACTCTTTCTAAAATTTCAAGAAAAAAGAAGCACCAGTGTGAAATCTTATGTTTTAGATATGTCAAACCCTGAGAAGAAGTCAGAGGTTTTGACAACCTCTTAGGATCTTACACCTCTCAACTACAGTCATTAGTTTCTGGAAATTACTATTTATTGGCTTTTATAATTTTCTTCAGGTTTTTCTCATCTTTTAACAGTTTTTATTAAATATGATTCTGGTCCTCATTTTAATCATGCATAAGCTAATAAAATGGATAACACAAAATGAAATGTTCTAAGTTATCGCCAAGTTAACTGCAATGAAGAAGAATTACAGTGTAGAATTACAGTGTAGGTAAGACAAAATTGATATAATACATTTTAATCAGTAAAAACTAATAAATTGTCACCCACATCTGGACATTGAAATAGTATATATTTAGGATATGCATTATCTGCTTTTTCAGTGTTCATAAATGAGTAATTCAATTAACAAAATATCGAAATATATATAACCATAATTAATTCATTTTCTTTTACACTTTTTCTTTATTCTTGATAATTACATACATACATACATACATACATATACAATGAAATATAAATAGCATACAATTCCTTCATATTACCTCCAAATGTTCCCTTCCTGCTTCATATCTGCTAATTTGTTTTTAGTTTTTTGTTTGCTGCTTCTTTTCTTTTCCTTTTTTTTTTTTTTTTTTTTTGACAAACCACTAAGTCTGCTTAGTGTTGACTTAATGCGCATACAGTGGAGCATGAAAACCTGTCATTCAAAACACCTCCAGGGAAGAATGTTTCTCCTTCTGTATGAGCTTCTGTACAGCTTATAGCTCCTCTGTAAGATGTAGGACATAGGAAGTAGTTAGTTTCCATAACTATAGTGGAATTTGAGCAGCCTTAAAATTGTTCAAGTTTTGTAGGCATCATTATTCATGTGACACTTTGTCATGTCGAAGACAGCATTTCAAAGCACTCTTTCTATCCTTTGTTTTTCAGAAAGGTTTCAGCCTTCTCATCTACAATGTTTCCTGTTTTATTTTTTAATTATAGGTGGTGGGCTTTGATTAAAATTATCCATTTATGGCTGTGGTTTTTTAAATAAGAATGACCCCAAATATAACAATGCTTAGTCATAAGGAAATGTAACTGTTTGAAAGAACTAGAAGGAATAGGAGGTGGTATGGCCTTGTTGGAGTTGGGTATGGCCCGTGCTAGATGAAGTGAGCCTCTATGGGTCCAGTTGGAGATTTCAAGAGGCCAGACAAACCCAGTCTGTCTCTCAGCCGATGGATCAAGATGTAGGTTGTCCAACATTATCATTTAGTGTCATTCATGCAGCCTTGCTCCCACAATGATGATAATGGAATTTGTAAGCAAGCCTCAAATTAAATGCTTCCTTTTATGACTTACCGTTATCATGGTATCTATTTACAGAAATCGAAGAGTGAATAAGGCAAAAGCTAATCACTCACTTTCTTACTTTTGGCATGCTAATTTGAGTATTCTGTATTAACAATTACCTACTGAAAAAGAACTTTTACTATCAAAGCTGAGAGTTACCAAGGCCTCTGAGTAGGAACACAGGTATTTATCAAGCAATGTGACACTGTGCTAATTAAGCAAAATAAAAATTTCAAGCCTTTCGTTAATGCCTATGATCTTCCAAAACAAGGTCTTTGATTAAGATTACAATAAAAAGCATGAAATTCACTCTCGTTAGCATGCTTAAATACAATCAGTAGAGGTATGCCACATTGTACTGGTGGTGCACGTTGCCTGAAAATTCAATAATGGCAGCATGCAGGGTCAATGACAGAATAAAATCATTGATGTCTTTTCTCCCAGTGAGCTGCATAGCACCTCTAGCACTAGCAAAACTAGCCAACAAGGAGGATATTTACCAATTGGTTTAAAAATTAATTACGGTATGCCTGCAACCTAATATACTCATTTCTTTTTTTTTCATGGCTTATTTTTTTATATTTAAAAATTTCCATCTCCTCCCCTCCTCCTTCCCCTTTCCTCCCCTCCTCCTTCCCCTTCCCTCCCCTCCTTCTCCCCTTTCCCTCCCCTCCTCTTCACCCATACCCCCTCTCCCTTCCTCTCAAGGCCAAGGAGACATCAGGGTTCCCTACTCTATGCTAAGACCAAGGTCCTCCCAACTCCCCCCAGGTCCAGGAAGGTGATCGACCAAGCTGAGAAGGCTCCCACAGAGCCCGTCCATGCAGAAGAATCAGAGCCCAGCGCCATTGTCCTTTGCTTCTCAGTCAGCCCCCACTGTTGGCCACATTCAGAGAGACTTGTTTGGTCGTTAAAGATGTATGCTATAATATTAAATTAATTTTGAATCTTACTGATATCCAGTGTGAACAAGGGAGCTTACAATATCATTTTTTGTTTTATTTGTAGTGTTTTTATAGTACTCATTTTCATTTGGGTTTGAAATGGTTAAAATATTCTTTCAATAACTTGCCAGTTTATCATTATTAACATAAAATATTCTCCCCTAGTTAAACTTAAAAGAATGAACGTGGAAAGGCTAGATGTTTCAAATATGTGAAATGCATCTATAAAATAATTTTCAATAAAAATTCATATGTTTCCTCTAATGCCCTCATGTTAAGGATGTTGTACATTTTCTCATAGGATTCCTAGCCATTTGCATTTCTTTTGGGGACCATACTATGTTTAGCTTAGTAGCCAAATTTTAGGTGCACGTGCAAACACACAGACACACACAGGCACATACCAATTTAGTGTTCAGTTTTCAGAAAAAAAAAATCCTATCATCTGCAACAACTTGTATAATCTGGAAGAAAGTCATTGTAAATGAAATGAAATATGTGAGGAATGAACAAAACACATGTACTTCATTGCATCCCTCACATGTGTTAATTAAAGATTTAAAGATATAAAGAGTAGACAATAAATTATCAGGGACTGGGTAAACAAGGAGTAGGAAATTGGAGAGATGATGAGTAAAGTATAAAAAATGTTCATTTTGTATCCCAGAGAAAATGCATTTTTAGATACTATGTAGAATCTGATAAATGGCAAAAACAGTTAATAAAACACATTACTTTGAACTTTAACAATTGCAAAGCATGTAGATGTTTAGAGTTCTTATTCCAGATGTGGTGATGTAATACTTGTCAACAAGTTTGCTTGAGGACCTTCTCAATTATATCCAAACATCATGTTGCATAGGAGAAATATAGAAAGATTTATTGATTACAAACTAAAGCACAATGCTAAGAAAAATTTAAAGGAAGGGCAATAAAAGTTGTTATCATGAGTTGCGTAGTGTTGGTGCACACCTTTAATCCAAGAACTCGGGAGGCAGAGATTCTCTGTGAGTTCAAGCCCAGCCTGATATACAAGAGCTAGCTCCATGACAGACTCCAAAGCTACAGAAAAATCCTGCCTTAAAAAAACAAAACAAAACAAAACAAACAAAACAAAAATTGTTATCATGAAGAAGTAGAGCTTAACTCATGAAACTCTATTGGTTCATCTGGAAATAAAAAATGAGAGCTTGAAAACAGAGATTTCAGCTTATACCATCAGTCTGCTAATCACAAGGCAGAGTCCATGTAAACAGACATATTTGCCAAAGTATGTATAGCACAGCTAATAAAATCCCAGAGACAGATATTGGGGTTCAAGTTGAGAGATCTGAGAAGCAAAGCAGCTAGGCACTAGAGAGCTCTTACCTCTACAAAATCTTCAGACCGAAAAGAGCATGAGTTCCTGTCTCATCCCGCCATATGTTCTTCTCTAGTGCTGGTATTAACGCATGCACCACCACTGCCGAGCCTCTATGGCTAACTAGTGTGGCTGTTAGGATTAAAGGTATATGCCAACACTCCCTGGCCTTTATGGCTGACTAATGTGGCTAGTTTTGCACTCTCATCTTTAGGCAACCTTTATTTGTTAGATCATAAACAAAATATCACTTAAGTATAGAATATACAAAAATTCAAGGACATACCTTAAAGTTATATTTCAAATTAAGGTTTTTAAGTTATCAGAGAAGAACAAAAGGGAAGCAGATATACTTAACATATATAAATTACATTATATTATTATACACTCCTAAATATATAGTCTATGGACCCCAAGAAAGGACACTTCAGGGGAGAATATTAAATTAATGATTAAAAGATTGGTGATTTTATACATATACCTGACAGTACAGCTGAAGACTTCTTCTGCTCTATCTGAACAGAAATATTTCCAGAGGAAAGAGACAATGTTGGGAGCACGAGTTTCAGCTCCCTCTAAGCTAATCTTTGAGAAGGAGAGCTTTACAGTTTATGGCTTTCATAATCATCCACCTATTGATCTATACTTAAGTTGAAATATTTATTGTTCTAAGATCACAGGTCAACAGCTAATTGTCCAGCCTTTGAGCTATGGGTATCAGGACCCTTTTCATCTTAATGCTGGTAGCTCTGTCATGTCACCCAGACTTCCCAAGTTTGCTCTTCTTTAATTAACTTTCACCACTGACACAGACATTCATACCAAAGCTTTCTCTTGGAAGTTTCTGCAAGTTCTTATCTCAGACTTATTAGTTTACCACTCATATTTCAGCTGTAAGCTTGGGGTATCATGGCCCTTGGCTCACTGGCTAACTGCACCGCTTAGAACACGCTCGGCTGCACTCACTGATCATGTCAGGCTGAAAGCAGCAGTCTTACCTTTGCTTCTTCAACAAAAGCAAGCTCCTTTGGAGCTAGAATGCAGCATGCAAAATAGTTGAAATGTAAAAACTACAAAGTGGCTGGTGTTCTAAAGAAGCAATGCTTAGCTGGGAACTCTCTAGTTCAGGCATTCAGAAATAAAAAAAAATAGTTCTAACTGTCCTTAGAGAGTTGTGTTATATTCTCTCGATGGCTCGAACTATTCAATGATCTTCCAAAAGCATGAACAAGTGTGTATATGTATGTATGTGTGTGTATATATATATGTATATATAATCATTTTAATATGAAATTTAATTGTTAATAGTGCTTAACATATCTACCTTCTAAAAATATTTAGCAAATAACATCACGCTACCAAACTTTTAATGCTTCAATTTGAAGACATTGCATTTCAGATAAAAAGTCCGGAACAAAAGCAAATCTCATAAGTAGTAATAAAGAAATCATGTGAGTTAGCAGAGATATGAGATATTAGTACCTAATAATGTACTTCTAGTATTCAATAATTCCATCTTTCACAGATAAACCTCAGAGAAACATTTCCTTATTTGTTGGCATAGGAGAAAGTGTTGAAAGTTAAATGTATAAATAGAAGACTGTGAGAGGGTACGAAAAAAAAGTTATTTTAGAATGTGTTCTTGAAAAGAAAAAAATAAAAATAATAAGTGTTCATACTGGATCTGTGAATACTTTGATTATACACATTAAACAATAGTACATTCTGCATTCAATATTTAGTGTCTCCAATAATGAGTGCCTAATTTGCCATCTTCTTCTTAAATACAACTTCTTTAGTAAGCAAATTAATTTCCTTTATTAATCACTTATGTAATGTGAAATCTCCATAAAGTATATGTATGACACCTAATGATTTGTCTAAATTGCCTGAGTCTAATCTACATTCTAACTACAACTTTCTTGGATAGAAAGTTAAAACATTGTACAGTGTAGAAACTTTGTAATTGATAAGAATGTGTTTAATAGTTATTTGTAAACAATTAGATGCTATAGTATATGAATGTATGATTCGATAAAGGACAAAAGTAAATGACTGTCAAATAATAGATGGAGCAGTTTATTTGCAAACACCTTTTGACAAATAATTAGTTGAGCTCTAATATATATTTTGTCTGTGTGATAAGTAACATTTTTAGCATGATTAATAGGAAAATGTCAGTTTAAAATGTGGATATGAGGGTAATGCCAAATGAGTTTGATTATGATGAATTTGATAATAAGCTATATTAAGACATTTAGCAAATTATTTTATATATCAGGTCACAGTAATAAACTTAAATATATGACTGATAGTATACATTAATAATGCAATGACAAGCTAATGCATCTGGAATAGAGAAGAATTTTAAAAATCATACAATAAGTAACAATGTCATTTCTCATTTTCACTGACTAGCTCCTTCCACAAAAATGCCACCTGCACTATGTACCACTCCACTAGCTTGAATAGGCCACTCTTTCTCAGTGCTTGCAAACTCATTATCATATCATGTAGTTGCCTTTTCAAGTCATTAGACAGTAACTTCCCATTTAAAATACATTAATTCTTCTGCTCTTCTCAAACCTTTAGCCAGAGGTAGAAATTGATAACTGCTAATGCATAGGAAAAAGGAAAGGTGTGGACTAGGAATACGTCTCTTAATAGAACTAATAATGGATTATACATTTTTACATGTGAATATACATGATTATATTTTAGGCTCTCTTCTCCCCGTGTAATTAGTTTTCTTGATAGAAGTGCTAGTTTATTTAAAATAATAATCCTTAAGAGGGAATCTCTTGTTATTATCAATATTAATGTCTTATTAGGTGTTTGTGTAGTGTTTCTTCCCAATGGGCTATTTGACTATATATATGCCTCTATAATAAAACAAGCTAAGTCAGTTACTATATCTGTGAAGAGTATAGTGAGATTTCCAAAATCCCCTCCAAAACATTTGTAGCTGAGGGGCATGCTCACTTGAGAAGCACTGATTTTGGAACTCACCTTATACATTAAAATCATTGATTCTAGCTCCACAAGAATAAACACTTTATATGTGTTTGAGTAGAGTAATGAAACAGAGATAAATAACACCAACAACGCTTGAAAATCCTATTCAGAAACATTATTTTATAAGATATTATATATATATATTTATATTTGTATATACACATACATTTATATAAATACATAATAGAAAAACACTATGATATATATGTAAGCACTATACATATACACAGACTATATATAGAGAGACACATGTGTCTATGTATATGTACATACATATATGCATATATATAGTGCTTGGCATTAAATGTAATAACATGGGATGATAATGCTACCACCATGATCTGCACTCTGTCTAACAAATACTTCAGTTCCAGGAAATTAAATGAAATTTTCATTCAAAGTATTGGTCAAAGGAGTTCTAAGAGATCCCCCAAACAATTTAGGCTATATACATTACCCTTGTTGGCCTAACAGAACTATTTTTGATGGCACCACAAACTTAAAACACAGGACTTGACATGTTCAAGCTGGTATTGACCTTTAATCTTCTTCCCAAAGTCTAAATATAATAGTTTGAGGAGATCCTTCATAAGCTAGGAAGAGAGAAACTAAACAATATTCCTACCCAGGTATTAATTCTATAATCCACAGCAATCACTGGCATGAAAATGTATCTACTGCAATAGTGATCATGATATATTGAGAGCAACTAATGACTGTTTTAATTAAGGCCAATTCAATAGTAGGCAATTGAGGCCTGGTACCACAAATATGAAACCATCTACTCCATATTACAAAGGTATGGGGCATATTTGTGCTTACAGAGAAAATCTAAATATGAATAAAAACACTCTCTCTCCCTCTCTCTCTCTCTCTCTCTCTCTCTCTCTCTCTCTCTCTGTGTGTGTGTGTGTGTGTGTGTGTGTGTGTTTGTGCGTGTGCGTGTGCGTGTGCGTGTGTGTGTGTGTGCTGTGTGTGTGATGGTGAACATATTTATATGAGTATGTGCCTGAGTGTATGTCTTGCAGATGTCACAGTGAAATCATAGATAATATTCTTCAGGCACCATCCATGTTGTTTTTGTCTGTTATAACTTCCTAAATGTCTCTCTGTGGCTTTAAGTGTACCAAATTTGCTATACATATTTGCCTGCACCATCAGGGACACTGCTGACTTAGTCTCCCCAGTGCTGAGATGACAAGTGGGGACACTGTAAGAAGTTCTTTTTGTTTTGTTTTGTTTTGTTTTGTTTTGTTTGTTTTTCTAGACAGGGTTTCTCTGTGGCTTTGGAGCCTGTCCTGGAACTAGCTCTTGTAGACCAGGCTGGCCTCCAACTCACAGAGATCCGCCTGCCTCTGCCTCCCGAGTGCTGGGATTAAAGGCATGCGCCACCATCGCCCGGCTGTAAGAAGTTCTTAAAAATGGATTCTAGAGATTGAACTCAGAATCTCCTACTTGGAAAGTAAGTAATGTACTATCTTCCCATGTCCGTATTAACTGCCTTTAAATGGTAATTTGGCAAACAGAAAAAAGCTCAAAAAAATTATATTACTGTAATGTTTACTCAGTCATTCTGATTTAGTTTTTATATGATATATCCCATTACAGAATGCTTATTCAAAATTTATTATGTGTTATAAATTCTTATTCATAAAGATAAGCCTGAAATGTACAGAGTAAGCTTCTATGAAATGAGTATTAAATAACAGAACTAATAAGAATAGAGAATATTTATTTATTGAAGGAAGCAAAGCCACTATGGTAAAGATATAATAGCATTGTACTTTCATAATGCATATAGAATTCTTCTCTTAAAACTTTTTCTATTATGAATTGAGAAATGTCGACTTGATAGTTCATTTAATTATGTATGGATGATGATTACAAATAATGAATAATTGAAATTAAATGACATCTAAGGCATTGCATAAATGATTTTATAACCCTCTAGTATATTCACAGAATTCTGTCAATATCATAGCAGCATGAGAACATATGCTTATCCCTTTCAATTTAGAAATTCCAGAGATTTTCAAACTCCATCAGTCAAAATGTTTTCAATAAAATTGCAATGAATCAATTCTTAATATGCATAGTACTTAAATTACCTATATATCAAAATGAATAAATTGACTTTGATCAACAAAAATTATACAAAGACTGTTTTAAAATATATATTTGTGCAAATATTTTTATACTGATGAGTGTGACATGATCAAATACAATATTATTATATCTAATATATAACAATTTACATATCCACTTACATATTTCATATAATATATAAATTTACATTTTTTATAATATATCAGTTATTCAGGCTCAATGAGGAATACATACATTATGTGCACATCACACACACAGGTTTACAGTGAAGAATGTTCAGACATATTGAAATCGCTTTAAATAACATGTATGCATAGGTGTCTACTATAATGATTTTCTGTAGGAAGGTGGTTGCAATCATAGTTGTGGCATAAAAATGTCATACTTTTTAGATCCTATTCTGTGACATTATGCATTTACTTGTGTCATTTTCATTATGATGCAAATTCATCACTTAGATATATTTATGTTATTTGTTATGTGAACATAAACATGTCTATTAAAAAAAGAATTAAACTTTGGTTTTAGACAAAAATGTGAAAAGCTTTTGTTCAATCTTTAAAAAAATAAAAGCAACTTTAAATTGAAAATAAATTTGTCAGGGAGGGAGAGGGAACTGAGATTGGTATGTAAAATTAATAACTATAGTTTTTTTCGTTCTTTTTTTTTATTTGTTTTTCGAGACAGGGTTTCTCTGTAGCTTTGGAGCCTGTCCTGGAACTAGCTCTTGTAGACCAGGCTGGTCTCGAACTCACAGAGATCCGCCTGCCTCTGCCTCCCGAGTGCTGGGATTAAAGGCGTGCGCCACCACCGCCCGGCTATAGTTTTTTCTTCAAACAATAGAAAATAAAGATGATACATTGATAGATGATAGATAGATAGATAGATAGATAGATAGATAGATAGATAGATAGATAGATTTGTCTTGAGGTTTCACCTAAGTGTTCTTCTTGGACAAACCATTACCCTCAGTGTTCCTTTCTATATGTAACAAAAGTAGATAGAGTTCATAAAAATTATTATTTCAATGGAACAGAAACTAATGGTGACATATAATGAGGGAACATGTACACTTTAATGTTTGTAATTCTGTGACAACTGAATACAACTCACAGCATGCCTGCTCACGGCATCAGTTAGGGGAAGCCAACATCATTTTTCAGTGTGTTATCTCCAGAAGATAGAATATCATTCTTTGACTCTAGTAGGGGAAAATAAAACATTGTTTGAGAAATTCACTTAGGAACTTCCTCCTAAGTTTTTTGGTAGCATCTGGAGTGTCCTAAGAACCAGTGATTTGAAGGTTCAGTTCTCAATTTGAGGTATTGGGTGGCCCCTGAAACTTAAAACTTAAGAGGTAGAATATATGTTACTGTGGACATGACCTCTATGGAGATTTGGGGTTTTCTCTCTCTCTCTCTCTCTCTCTCTCTCTCTCTCTCTCTCTCTCTCTCTCTCTCTCGTTACTTTTATTCCCAGCTATGATATAAACAGCATGTAAAGTTGATTGCTTTTATTTACATTTTCTATATTAATGATATTCATATGTGTAAAATTTATTTTTAAAATCATTTATCACAATTCTTATTTAAAGCTTTTATGATCATATGAAGACATGGACAGACTGTTGGAAAATGGAAACAACTAAGTTATACATCTTTGTTGTGAAAGGATAACTTTTTTCAACTCTGATACTACAAACAAGTGTGTTTTTCATAGTTTATTTAGTATGAAAATACAATAAAAGTATTTGATTTTGAAAGCTTTCAGTCTTTGAAGTGGCCTGAAACAAAAGCCATAAAGTATTATCACTAAGTACAATAAAGCTTCATTAAGCCTTGTAGAGACAATATGTGTTATATATCATTAAAATGAATGAGTTACACTACTGCCAGTGTGAGTTCAATATAGAACACAATTTAAAAAAAATGAGGGTATTAACCTATCTGTCATGAGTTTACCATAAGATATTTTAAAGAAGCATTTATAAAACAAATTAAAATTACTGAACATATTCAGAAAACTCGCTAATTTCTAAAACAAAACAGAGAAAATAGATGAAACAATGAAGGAACATTGTTGTGATACAGAGTGATAAAAGTTTGTGTTGATATCATGCAGAGTTTAAAAAATACTAACTCATCTATAATAGGTTATATCCAATTTTTTTTCAGAACTGTAAATGGCAGAAAAAGGAATTAAACTTGCTCTGTGCAGTTTGATTGGTGTAGTTTTCTGTAAAGGTATCTTGAACTGACACTTCTGTAACAAAACACTTACAGAAAAGTCCCAGTGATTATTGAGGAAACAGAAGCAAAATTTTTAAACATAAAAAAACAGCCCACAAATCACAATCCCAAAGAACCTAGATAACAATGAGGACCCTAAGAGAGACATGCATAGATCTAATATATATAGGAAGTAGAAAAAGACAAGATCTTTTGAGTAAATTGGGAGAATGGGGACCTTGGGGGAGGGTTGAAAGCAAGAGGAGAGGCAGGAAGGGGAGCAGAGAAAAATGTAGAGCTCAATAAAAATCAAAAGAGAGAGAGAGAGAGAGAGAGAGAGAGAGAGGAGAGAGAGAGAGAGAGAGAGAGAGAGAGGAAGAAGAAGAAGAAGAAGAAGAAGAAGAAGAAGAAGAAGAAGAAGAAGAAGAAGAAGAAGAAGAAGAAGAAGAAGAAGAAGAAGAAGAAGAAGAAGAAGAACCAAAGATAGAGAGGGTCTACTGTGAGATTGCATGTCCCAGAAAAGTCAGGGAAGCTACAACCATGAATCAAAAACATGACTTCCTGAACAAGAATGACTCTTATAAACATGTTAACACAAAAGAACTAAATTTCCCAGGATCCCAAGCCATAGAGAATAACTTTAGGAAATTAGGAAAGGCTAAGTGGGAGAAACAGTCTTCCCCAAGTAATACCCTCCCAATTTATATTACAATATTGAATGTTCATCCATGAAAAATGTGCATTCAAATAATATTATATGGACTGTGCAGGTTACACATATATATGTATTATATATTATATACAGTATTATATATTATATAATATACATATACATATTATATACATATTAATATTATAATATAATAATTATTTATAGAATATAATTATATACTGTACATATTATATGTAACATATAGTAATATATATATCATAGATATTATATCTATATGTAACAAACATCAAATAAAAGAAAAAGAGGCAATGAATGAGAGAGATAGACTGAGCAGGGGCAATCAGAAAGGCATGGAGGGAGGAAAGGGAAGGGAAAGTGACAATAACTATATTTAATTTCAAAATGAATAATACATTAATTTAAAAATATGTTAAACTCACAGATGACATTGTATCTATAAGAATAGTAATCATTAATTTAAATTTTATATCATTTGTAAGAATTCCATACCTTTATTAATTAATTATGATAATTACTGCTATTAACAGTCTGACTCCATACACATCCATTCATAGTGCTCTCCTATACATTTCGTGTCTATTTTCCATTTGATAACCCAAAATATCCAGTTTATTCTGCTTCTGTGAGCATGGGGTTGATTCCATCCACTTGAGCATTGGGTATCTACCACTATCCAAAACCTTAAAAGGAATAATTTACCCTCTTGCAGAAACTATCAACTACAAATAGCTCTTCAAAAAATTTAAACATAAAGAGAACACTACTAAACACAATAAGATATAAATATCAGCCGGGCGATGGTGGCGCACGCCTTTAATCCCAGCACTCGGGAGGCAGAGGCAGGCGGATCTCTGTGAGTTCGAGACCAGCCTGGTCTACAAGAGCTAGTTCCAGGACAGGCTCTAAAGCCACAGAGAAACCCTGTCTCGAAAAAACCAAATATATATATATATCATTACTGATAATGATATATATATATATCATTACTAATAAACTTGAAGTCACATGAAAAGCAATAAAATCTTGATCATAATTCAAAAACAATAATCTAAAATCTTAAAAACAACTAGGGAACAATGACTTATGTACAATAATTCTAAATAGAACCAGGTGCTGGTGGTGCACACCTTGAATCCCAGCACTAGGGATGCAGAGGCAGACCGATCTCTGTGGGTTGGAGGACAGCCTGGTCTACAAAGCAAGCTCCATCACAGGATTAAAAGCTATGGAGAAACCCAGTCTTGAAAAAACAAAAAAGTTAAAAAAGCACTGCTCATACATCAACAAAAAAATAATAAAAATATGTAAAATATACACCATAGAATAATTTTCTCCTATTAATTATAACAAATGGATGTAGCAATCAAATATTATGTCATTTTGATATCAGTTAAATGCATAGGTACTGATACTACATATTCCTTCTTTTATGTAGATGCTGAAATAGTCATCAAATTGTAGAATAATGATTACTGGATACTGAGAAAGATGAGGGTATTCTGAGTGTTTCTTTGTAATCTACAGAAAAATAAAACTATAAATAGTATCATGTTAATGGCAGTTCCTTCTAAATGCTTATTTTAATTAGGAATATTGAGAATTTTTAGCAAAAGAAATAGTATAGACATTGCCTAAAGGGAAGTAGCCAACAGGAAAACTAGTGTCAATTCCTAGATTCACGTGTCATGTGGTTCCAAACTAAAGTTGAGGAAGGAAAGGATGTTAAAAGCCTACAATAAAAAACATTGACTCAAAAAAAAAAAAAAGATAGAAGGTACATACAAAAAAGAAGTAATAATTTCTCTTAGTCTACTCACAGTGATGGTCTCTTTTTATCAAATGCCTAGTATACTTTGTGTGAATAATTAGAAGACAGCTTCTGAAAGGCTCTGAACAAAAAGTAATGATAAGGGCATGGAAATATTAATAGTTTTGAATTTCTCAATAGATATTTTAACATATGTATTAAAAGTTCACTTTTTATTATCAATTAAAATAAGGATAATTCAATTTTATGAAAGTATATAACTTTTGCAAAGAATATTTAATCAGTGAATTAGAATTCCCAGATAACCAGCCTTGAGGAGAACGTTGCTTTCTTTTATTACTAATACTTACTCTATACTCTCTCCTGCCACATGCTAGTACAGTTAACAGCTAGTTAAAAGCAGCAGAACTCACTAGGATGAGGGAAGAGGATAATTTAATTTTTAAGTGTTCTATTATCATATTTCAAACACACAATGATTAATGATTAAGCTTGCTTATAAGAGCATAAATGTGGTCTATTAATGAAATCTCTAACACATTTCCAATGGCCATTATTAATAATGCTGCCAATGGTATTGAAGAACACCAGATTTAATTTTTTATTATCAACAGGCTCATACCATTCTATTGATTAAATTATTTGATTTTTCTTTGCTTTCTGTGAATTTCTGCTGCAATCTATTACTACCCTGTTCTTCAAACCAATTCTCCAAAACAGAACAAATGTATATAATAAGAGAAATAATTCAAGTATTATGTATTTGTAACAAACAAACTACTGTGTTATATAAAGTCACTAAATAAATCAGTGACTAGTGTAGAAGTAAAAGGTCCCGACAGGATAGAAATGTGGAGAAAGATATGGCATCTGCCTTACTAGAGGAGAACTGCATTTATTCCCATGAAATAATTTTTCTAACACTTATAAAAATACATAATCATAAAAGTTTTATCAACTTTTTCAAGAAAAAAATAGCAATAACTAAATCTCTTGTTGCAACTGAAGTTTTACCAGCACATCTTAACAGCCATTTGCATAAAACAACTTTAACTCAGTAAACATTGAAACAAAAATGGTTCTCAAACTCTAATAGATCACATCTCTGTGCCAATTTCCAAGTCTTGGTACCATGGGTGTACTCAGATGGTAGCTTTAGATTTGTTCAGTCATGTCAGACCATGATTCCAGTGTTTGATTAATTTGGTGTCTTACCCCTTGCTTCTATCTATCCACAAACAGCACTCAGTTCTTTTTGGTGTTTTGTTGTTGTTGTTGTTGTTGTTGTTGTTATTGTTGTTGGTTGGTTGATGGTTTGTTTCAATTTGATTCTTGGGAATAAAATATGCAAATGACTCAGAGAAATAGTCTTTATCTTACACCATGAAGTCATCAATAGTCTTTCTGTAGAAGAATAAGTACAATCTCAGATTCCGTTAATAATTCTGTGCATACTAATTACAGCATTCTAGAGATGTTTAATTAAGTTTGGTGCTCTGACAAGTCACAGTATTTTCCACACTGTCATTCCAACTTCTGACTATCTTACAATTATCTTTCTTTGCAAAACATACCACCTATTCCAATTATCATCACCACTAACACTTTCATGGCTAACATCAGCACCATAATTTTTCTCAAAGAAATTTTTTTCATAAAATCAGACTAAACTGGAATGATTAGAATGTTTTCTATTCATTGAAGCAAAGCATTTCAGTTCTTTCAGAGATCTCTGACCTCAGCCTCTCCAATCTACCTTGTTTTGTTCCTTTCAACCCTTAAAAAGGGTATTAGGTACATTTATAGGTCAATAATATCTTCTCACTGGTAATACCCTGCCACTAAGATTTTTTATAAATATGTCTCACAGTTTTATGTATTGAGAAACATTTTCATGTATAAACTTTAATGGCAAATAAAACATTTTGTTGCTATAATGATTTATATGAAAGAATATATCACACAATATCTTAAAATATAATTGTATCGAACCCTGATCTTAGCTTTTAGAAAATCTTTTTATTTTATATATTTTCATAGTTTACTTACTTTAATAATTTTAAAGTCTGATTGTTTGAAAAATATACAATGTTATCTATATGCAACAACATTTTCCTTTTCAAAATCATTCGGAAATATTTGAAAAAACAAATAACTGGTCCAGTGTAAAATGTGCAGTGTGTATTCTAACAGTGAACTCAGTGAGATTTTCTTGTTGAGATAATTTATTGCAGTAAATTGAAACTTTTTAACACAGCCCTCAAGGGATAATAAATTTCTCAAATCAGTAGGAGTTCTTGGAGAGTGTATTTTAATAACCCTCCTACAAATGAAAGTGTCAAACTAAAAACATGTTAACACACAGAAAATCGGAAAGAATGAAACCTTTATTTAGACAAAATTATTTGTGTTATTAAGTATTTGTAACCCAAGGCCATAAGGGAATTTCTTGTTTTAGAATATGACTTTTCTATCAGGATTATTTTTATTCTTATAACATGTTTTTAATGAGTTTGAACCATAAAAATGACAAAAATGTTTATTCTGAAAAATCTAGGTTTTTTTCCTCATTTTTTATTAAAAATTTCCATCTCCTCCCCTCCTCCTCCCCCACCCCTCCCCTCCCTTCCACCCATACCCCAATTCCCTCCTTCTCCAGGCCAAAGAGCCATCAGGGTTCCCTTTACTATGTTAAGTTCAAGGTCCTCCCAACTCCCCTTAAGTCCAGGAAGGTGAGCAATCAAACTGACAAGGCTCACAATGAGCCCGTCCATGCTGTAGAGTCCAAGCCCATTGCCGTTGTCCTTGGTTTCTCAGTCCTCTTCCACCGTCAGCCACATTCAGAGAGTCCGGTTTGGTCACCTGTTCCATCAGTCCCATTCCAACTGGACTTGGTGATCTCCCGTTAGTTCTGTCCCACCGTCTCAATGGGTGAACGCACCCCTCACGGTCCTGACTTCCTTGCTCATGATCTCCCTCCTTTTGCTCCTCATCAGGACCTTGGGGGCTCAGTCTGGTGCTCCAATGCGGGGCTCTGTCATTTTCTCCATCCATCGCCAGGTGAAGGTTATATGGTGATATATTAATTAGCATGTGAAAACTAAGGAAGTCTTCATAATAGAATAAGAACATGTACATTATAAACTTTGATGAAAATTAAATAATTTCTTGGGACAAATAACTATGTTAAGCATGGGTGTCAGAAAGTCCAATAAATTTCTGTGAGCTTCCATAGAAAATAATATCATAGGCATTGTGGGTCTTGTGATGCATTTCATGATAGTTTTGTCCTTGTTAAAACGTTTACAAGCTTTTCCATTTTTTTTGTCTTTTAAAATATTTTAATTCTTGTCTGCTAATTGTACAAAATAGTAGATAATTTATCAGTTATATCATTCTCAAGATTTCATTTTAATTCACTAGCCATATTTGTGTCCCATTTAAAGGACTATCACCAAAGATTCCAATATAGCCTTTATACTTGAAATAAACATTAAAATTCATTATATAGATTACTGATTTTGTGATATTTAGATAAGAAAATAGTAGCAAAAAAAAAAACAAACCACTGGCCAATTGTCTTGGTATAAAAAATATAAATTTCTTCAATAAAATATTTGCAAATCAAATTCTACAACACAGCAAAGAACATACACTCTAATCAAGCAGAATTTATTCAAAGAGAAACATCACACAGACAGAACCAGGTACAGAAATCACACAATTATCTCCATAGATGTGGAAAAGGCCTGAAACTTCTAGAATCCTTCCCTCTAGCATCCTCCAGGATCTCAACATAGAAAGGTCATGCCTAAACTTCTAGAGAAGTGAGACTGGGTTTAGACAATGTCAATTTGAATGGAAATATTTTGGGAACTTTTCAATTGAACTGTTTTCCTGAAAACACACTCAAGTCTTCCCACAACAATGAAGATGGGGATTTAACATGTCTTAGCATAGAAGTGGAGAATTTCTAGAAAACCACAATGTGAGAGACACTGCTTCAGTCATCTTTTAAGAATTCAGTCTCTGACTTTTATAACTGAGTTTCAGAAAAACCATTCTGCTTTTTTCTATAAATACCCTCTGAGTGTTTCTAATAAATGACTATGGAATGGATATTGATCTAAGTTGTTTGAATGACCTCAGCATATAAGTGTCTAAAAGTATTAATGTTATTATAACTATGTTATAAAATATTTTTGTCATCAAATGAAATAAGAATATCTATCATCAGGGATCTATTAAAAATAACATTATGACCTGAACTAGGATGATCACCAGAATCTGATGAATCCATATTTATATGGATTCTTTTAAATACTTTCCGGTGTAAGAGTGAAACCTAATAATTCTCAACACTTCACAATCATAGTTTATGTATAAAATGATGATACACTGAAGGATGGATGTTCTAAACGTGCATATACCATAAGTTTCCAGATCAATGAACTCTGAGGCATCTGAAATAATTTCATTTCACCTCTCCACTTGGAAAATCAGTCTCTCTGCATAGTCTTTCCTTATATTCTATCATCATCTCCTTTTTTTGAGCAGAGAATCTTTAGTTAGTAAATATCTTTATAGTTTCTCTTTCCCCTTCAAGTTAGTTAACCACTGTCTGTAATAACAAAGATGCAAATTGCAATCAAGAAGTCATACAGACTTCAAAACATTTAAATGTCTGAGTTCTAAACTACAGACAACTGTAAACCTTTATTTTATATGTGTTAGAATTAGGTTCTAACTATAATTAATTATTGTAGGTTAAATTAGGGTGTGTGGTTTTATTTCTACATACATTTACAAGACTGAGATTTAAAATGTGTTTATTAAATTTTTGTATATTTTGAATAATTAATTGTAAGGAAGAAGACAGAAATAGAGATGACCATGAAAAGGAAAAGGGGATAAAATAAACGATATAGGATTTAAGAGTGTTTTTCAAAAAATTGCAAATTCTGTATAAATATTATAGAATAGGAACAAGTTACTTTATAAACATGAAGACAGTTTCAGATTTAGTATTACATATTGTCATGTAAGTCTGAAAATACTATGCAATGTTTTTCTGCAAAATCACATTTTATTTGAGGGTGCTTCAACAGCCCACCTAAACAATGCATGCCATGCCCTTGATCTTGGCTGCCCACTAGAACCTGATTTTAAAAAAAAATCTACAGCTGTGAACACTAAACAGTTTTTCATAGGTAGATCATAGGGAAATTAATCTGGAGCTGAGCTCAAAGATTCCCTATTTGCTAACATTCAAGGTGCAACAAAAAATTATCGTTTGAGGCTGCTGAGGGAGAAAAGCATTGACTATCTTAAACAGTTGTGAATCTGAAATCTGTGAGCTACAATAATGAAATAAGAAGAAAAAGATGCCTTCTGATTTAACAGTGGCACAACTGCTTACCTATTAGATTGGAAACCTGCTTGACAGGCAATGGAGCCTCAGGGCTGGTACTTTACACCTGATCAAGAGCCATTGACAAAAATGTCAGAGGCCTTATAGAGGAGTTCACTACTATTCCTTTAGTAATCAATCAAATTGACAAATTACCTCCTAATTGCTAATGTTTATAACTATAAAATTGGTGTTACATCGAGTTGTCATAAGAGAATCTTTTTACTGTAGCTGGTGATACTTAATTCTGAATTTTTTAACTAGCCAAAGTATCAAGACTAACTGTTGGCAGAGTAATCAAGCCTCAGCACACTCAAGTCCTATGTGATTGCAAAAGAAAGAATGGGAAGGATGGGAAGAACGAAAGATCCCAAGATAAGGAAATGTGCAATGAAACAATGTTTTCTGGACAGAAAATGACTATTGCACTCAACAATTCAATGCAGTTATAGTTAGTCACCCAATATTATATTCATCATAACTTTCTCATGAATAAGAGTGGAGAGCCTCAACCCTTCAGTATTATTGGTAATTCATGTTTCCTAAGTGGTAGGGCATGATTTTTATGGTGTGCCATAACAGGTTACATAGCCTTGTTCTCCTTGAGAAATTTCATACCAAACTCAGGCAAAAACACTTGATTGCATGAAAACATGAAGACAAGTAACTAGGAGGTGGATTTCTTGAGTAGAAAGATCACAGATCACCTGTTCTTGATAAGGTGTATAAAACAGTATGAAAGATATGGGTGTGAGAGAAAGGAATTCAGGGGGCAAATATGTTAAATATCCAATGGGAAAACTCTCAGACAAAAATAACAGGAAACAAGAGAAAGAGACTAACCAGCAATTCATTCCTGAATTCTTCAAATTAAAATCTCACAGATATGCTAAAGCTTTAGAATAACATTATTTATTCAATGAATCTAAAATAAGATACCAGTAGATGGAAAAATCAAGAAAAATTAAATGGCATAAATTAACATAATAAGGAATAAGAATCATAGAAATGATACCACTGTGAGTGTGAATGTACACAGCATCAGTATTTAATTCTATGTATTTTACTCCACATGTCTCAACATCCTTCCATGTTGACCATACCATTGTAAAAAATAAAGGTGAATTCTAAGCTGGAAGGCACAGTAGATAAAATGTTTTGAACCACAAATTAATTGGAAAACTGTGGCAAGTAAAAATTACCTAAATTCATACTTCTGATTTGCTACATTTGTTCTAACTGTATTTCAGGAGAGATGCACAGAAATTCCTAATAGTCAGTGCAGTTGCCACCAATAGATTACTGAATAAAAGATGCTTTGACTGGCAGGTCAGGTAAATACATTGATTTATAACACTCATCATTACTTTTCCACTGATTTATAACCTAATTGCTTCACATTGTTTTTAACACAAACCTTAAGTTTTATCTGTACCACTTTTATCTTTAGTATAATCAAATATAGTTTAATAATAGATCATCATGAGCACAAAAAGAGTGTTTTGAAATTCAGTTTGAGTTGTTATTGAACTCAATGCAATTATTTCTCAAGGAGAAATATTAAGTTGGGAAAACTAGGGATACCCCTTTAGTTCCTTCTCCAATCCTTTAATTTCCCTCGCCCCTCAGGGTGAAATTAATGAAAGTACATTTGTCTAACATGAATATGCACAAGGCCCTGCCTTCAATTTACAAGGTTGAGAATCAAAACACAAAAAATCACTGTCCTATGATACTTTACTCTTGGCTTTTTGAGGGGCCCACCAACCAGCTCCCAAATACATCACGTAGAGAGGCTTATACTTAATTATGAATGTCCAGTCTTAACTTGGCATGTTTCTTGCCAGCTTTTCTTAACTAATTATCCCATTTACCCCTTGCCTCTGGGCTTTTTTATTTCTCTATTTCTGTACACCTTCTTATACTTTTTTCTTTATGACTTTCTGTGTAGCTGCATGGTTAGCCCCTGATGTACTCCTCTCCTTGTTTTCTCATTTTTCCTCTTTCCAGATTTCTTCTCCTATTTATACTCCCTACGTGCCAGTTCCACCTATTCTTGCTTCTGCCTGGCTATTGATCATTCAGCTCTTTATTATGACCATCAGATGTTTAGACATGCTAAGCTTAATAGCTTCACAATTAATCAAATATAGCATAAACAACAGTAACATACCTGAAAATAATAATCCCCAAAATAACATTGGTTTAAATGGGAAGTTTTGGTAAAGGTCCACAAACTACCAAAGGGAATCAATATTTTTGGCCATCGGAAGATTTTATCAAGAAAATGATGTAGGGAAAGCTGTTTTTGTACAGACCATCTTATTTACATAAATTTATTAACTATGATCCATGTAAAGTAATAGATGGTGGGGACAGGACATGAAAAAAAAAATGTTTGTAAGTACGGAGATGTATTCTTAGCAACCTGAGGTTTCCTTGTAGATGTGCATTTGTGGGGAGTATAATTTCAGGGACAGCAATTGCACTGATGTTGTTCAGTCCATTTGTGCTGAGCTCTTGCTTTAGGTGTGCTTCTTCCAATCACAGACCAAGCAACTAAGACAGAGCTAGTAAAGGAGACCATGCCTTGGGTGTGTAGAGAAACAGTGAAGGGATGCTGTAGCACAAAGTCTCCCCAGATAAGCACTGTGGTATACCCCAGGGCTTTGGGAACCTCTGAGATATTTCCTCTTGTTCTTCTGTCCCCTTTCTTTACTAGTGATAAGTACCATTAGGATTGGGCAGTTCTTTAGAATCTCCCAGTGCATTATTTAACACTCACAGACATTGCCTTTGACAGAGCTCCTAAATAAGTTCTTTAATCTGGTCTTCTGTGTCTCAGAAACTACAGTCTAACTCACAAAGGGACAAAAAAAGGTGATACAGTGTAGAGCATGTTAGTTGTTCTTAGGAGTAAGGAAGAAAGAATTAAGGTGGAAGGGGGAGGCAGAAACTACTTTAGTGTTTATGGACACCAGAGTTGACAGACCTCAAGGGGTGCAGCCAGAATCACTCAGGTACATCAGCAGGTCTACATTCTTGACCCTAGTTTTGACCTTTTAAATGCTGGGCTTGATGGTCCAGTTCAGTGGGAGACTGCATCTAGAGGAATAAAACAGGTTTTTCTTCCTGATTCATGGAAAAGTTATTTTCATTCATTTTAACCCCTGCTGGTTAAGATCCATGGGGTCATATGTGGAGTTTATTCCTTTTCACTGTTAAAGAAAATGGATAATATATCTTTTAAACCAGACATGGAATATCCTATAAATGATACCTATCACACTTATACATTACTAAGTCTCTTTAGTATTCTAAGTTGTCACTTAAATAAAATTTCTCTTAATTTTATGTGATTATATTCTGTATAAAAAGAAGTAAGAAGCCGGGCGGTGGTGGCGCACGCCTTTAATCCCAGCACTCGGGAGGCAGAGGCAGGCGGATCTCTGTGAGTTCGAGGCCAGCCTGGTCTACAAGAGCTAGTTCCACGACAGGCTCTAAAAAAGCTGCAGAGAAACCCTGTCTCGAAAAACTAGAAAAAGAAAAAAGAAAAAAAAAAGAAGTAAGAAAGGTCTATAGCACCGTATGAAAACAAAATGAATATTGGCTATTCTTATGTGAATAAGTTTAAAGCAGTAATGGGAAAAAAACATGCCTATTCTACAAATTATGGCTACATGAATATTTGTAGGCAGAAGATTACAGCAAGTTCTTGACTTTATAATAAAAATACTTGATTTAAGTACTGCTGTACTTGCAATTTCACTAGCTAGTCTATTATTTGAAATGTAAAGAATCATTTGCAGCTATATTGACTTACATATTGTGGGGATGAACATTATTTTATTTTACCAAGTAATTCCTTATTTTTTATTTTAGCTTTTTAATAGAAAGTATTTTTTCATGCAATGTATTTTGATTACAATTGTTCCTCTCTCATCTTCTCTCATGTGAGATGTCCCAAATCTGCACCGATCCAACGCCAGTCCTCTTTAGATCTATCTCTGCCTCTGTTTCCATTTCTCTGTCTCTCTGTTTCTGTTTGTTTGTCTTCATTTTCTCTCTTTAGAAAAAGGAAAATAAATAAGTAGAATAAAACCAATCACACAGCCGGGCAGTGGTGGCGCACGCCTTTAATCCCAGCACTCGGGAGGCAGAGGCAGATGGATCTCTGTGAGTTCGCTACCGGACTGGTCTACAAGAGCTAGTTCCAGGACAGGCTCCAAAGCCACAGAGAAACCCTGTCTCGAAAAACCAAAAAACAAAACAAAACAAAACAAAACAAAAAAAAAACAAAAACAAAAACCAATCACACAAACCTAAAAAGAAAAAAAGCATGAGAAACAAATACACACTCAGAGATGCCACAGTAAACAGACAAAAACAGAAAATCAGAAACAATGATATTTAAGCAAAAAATCTGTCAGATAAAAACAATGCCTAAACAATGCACTATAAGACAAAAAATCCAAAAATACCTTTGAATTCATTTCATTTTTGCCTTCTACTGCTAGCCATGGGGTCTGGCCTAAAGTATGGGTTTTATGCACAGTGAGATTCTGTTATAGAAAACTCTTTTTTTCTTTGCTGAAGGTTGACAGTTCAGCATAGCTTCCTGGCTAGCAATGAGACTCAAGTCTAAATTCTCTCTTAGTGCTGGAATTCCATCTGGTTCAGGCATATGCAGAGCCTGGGCATGCTGCCTCAGTCTCTTTGAGTTCATTCATTCATCACCCATGTTGTGTCTCGAAGGCCTTGGTGTCATCCATCTCAGCTGGCTTTTATATTCTTTCTGCCTCATCTTTTGAAACTTTCCCTAAGATCTAAAATGAGGGATTTAATGAAGAATCCCCCATTAAGTCTGAGTGTTCCATCATTTCTCACTCTCTGCAGGTTTTCCAGTTGTGAGTCTCTGCTTAAGTTCCCATCTACTACAGGAGGAACTTTCTTGATGATTACTGAGTGAGGCATGAGACACTTACATATGAATGCAGTAGAATGTCACTGCATGTCATTTTATTTCTGTGTTTCTTTGACAAACAGTAATTTTCATTTTTTCCGTATGTCCCTAGCCTATGTTGGCCTCAGGTGCTTAGCCACCCTTGTTGTGTTAGGCATAAGTTTCTTCTCATGTCATGGGCATTGAATCCTCTCAGAAAAGGGGTGGTTATGCCATAACATCTGTGTCACTAATGCACCAACTTATCAAATAGGGAAGTCACCATAGTGGATCACAGTGTTTGTACCTGAGTATGTGGTTATCTTCCTCTTCTCAGAGTGTATAGAGTGCCTTTCAGTACCATGAACAATAACCAGTAAGGATGAAGGCTCTAGTTAGCCACCAACATGACTTCCTTGTGTTCAGTGGGGTATATAGGTGGTGTCTTCAGCACTAGAGGAAATACACTCAACAGCAATATATATTTGAATTATAGTATGCCTATTGAATATAGTATTACTTAAATGATAAAAAGACTCCATGGATTTGAAAGAGAATGGAGTGGGTGGTGTATATGGGAAGATTTGGTAAAAGGAAAGTGAAGGGAGAAATATATTTATATTATGATACCAAAATTTAAAAATGCTATAGTCATAAAAAACTTGTAAAACCTAGCTTCAAAGCAGGAAATATTCTGAGCTTAAATGTTCACTATATGAATTATTGGGAGATTCATTTGGAGCCAGAATACATATCCATATTAAGCTAAATATAAAATATTTGAAGATTTGTATGTCAAAGTAAAATGGCCCACCTATGAGCATTAAACTAACATGTAATAATAAAGAAAAAATAAATTTTATTTTGATGATTTTTTTACTAAATTTTAGTTAAAATTTCGGGAGTCTAGTAAAATACACATTAAAATCCTTTTTGTATTATATGCAGTGATGGGCAAAATATATCATCAATGTTATCACCAAAATATAGACCTGTTATTGAGCAGGGCCTTGGATGCAGGAATGAATTTCTGGAAGCTGCAAATGCTCTATTTCTTGATATTACCAGTTTGTAGTCATACTCTGTTTCATGAAAAGCCATCTACTGTTCATTTTTATTTTCTTTACTATTTTTGATATAAATTAAAATGCTAGAATTTGATCTGCTCTGCTATTTAGTACCATATAGAAAAGATCACAGGCAAAATAAAATATTTTTAGATACATTTTGTATTTTTTAAATGTCACATGAGTAGAACTCTTCTTTCCATGAGAACAAGAGCAAGTATATTAAGCTTAATTTCATGTTTTAAAGTATTTTCACTTTTTTGTGTGAAAAACTTTAGTAAAAAATTATGCAATTTTATACAAGTTGTCAACTTTTTTACTTGTTTATTATCAGGTATTTTTAGTGTTGCTTTATTTGCAAGTTGTTCAAACTGTGTGGAAGAAGCAAATACATAAAAACATAAATTATTGAAGCTAGGAACTGACATGTCTAGAAATATCTTTCCTACCTCATTTGCATAGTCATTAGAGTAGTCAGTAGAAGTAATATTCAGATGCACAGTAAATTGTTACATATTCTTTCATTTTACTTACAGAGCTGTACAATTCAACTTTTATGGAAAAAAGAATGTATTTAAATCAATGTCATAACATACTTATTACATAAGGCATAATAAATACACCATATATATTGTTTAATATTATTAATAAGGTCTTTCTCTTTAATTATGACCTCTTTCTACCTGAATGGCAAAAGATACACATAGATTTGCTGTTAAAAAAATAGCACATTTCAGATCATCAAGAACATGTTTCAAAAATTTAACATGAAAAACAAACATGCTAACCTCAACATCTGGCCACCAAAGACAAGCAAAATTGAGCATACATACATGTAAATACATTTATAGACCACACATACATGCATTCACAAACACTATTTTGAAAAGGAACTAAAGATGTTGTACTTGCTAGCTGGCTCAGCAACCAGGTCATAAGAATGTGGGATAAAAGCTTTGAATACCGCAAGGGATCAGGAAAGACCCTCCTCCCAAGAGCGTTTCTCTGACTTCCACATGTGTGGTCAAATGTGTTTAACTGCAAACACACACACACACACAGACACGCACACACACTATACACACATATAAACAGTGTAATTAGAATAAACAATAACTTAATGTCATTCATTATAATTAATAGAAGGTGAACATAAACTTAAAGATAGGTAGAACAAAGATATTGAAAATGGTTCTATGCCCCCTGTAGATCATTACTGATACTGATTTTTTTCATATTTTGCTCATGGGGGAATTGCTGTCTCAGAGGGACTTTCTTCACCATCCTGAGTGGAGGTTTCCAGAATTCAGTGTGTAAATGATTCAGTGGTATATTATCAATTTCTTCATGATTTTTTAAAAAAAAGTCCTGAGCATAGACTTTCAAATATTTTGTATTAATTTCATCATGAAAATATAACATAGTACATAAGTATTTATTCTCTTGATCATGTTCTTTCATACTTTCTATTCTAAATACTATGAAACTGCAGGCATACAGTACTTGATTAAGCATTCAAATATCAATATTCCTTTTTTTCACTATTCACACATTGAGAGAACTATCTGATTAAATTCATAAATAGAAAACAGCACATAGCCATTTCTCTCTGAGTATGAAGAAGAAGAATAATATCTTTCCTAAGGAAGATAAGAAGAGATATAACACACGGAGAAGATTGTTCAACGTATTAAGTAGGTTCAGGTAGAGGTGCCGTCTACAGCAAAGACATATGGAAACCAAGATATTGCCTACCTGTGAATTAAATGATTCTAAATCTTCTAAGAAAGAGGTGCTCTCTTAGAGTTGTAGATTTTAATTAGATATTATTATTTCCAAAATTTAAATTGACAATACAAGTTTTTTCCTTCAATTTTTTGTTTTATGTTCTTTTTTCTGTTTTCACAACATAGTAGAATGAGATGTTTTTATGGAAAACTTGGATAAACTATTTAATGGAAAATTAACTGTTCTTGGTCATTGGAAAGATGGTTGGGTTCACCAGGGAAAGAAACACAGCTGCACGCTGTTGTTCTAGGCATCCTGAAGAGTTTTATAATATTAAGGTAAAAATCTGATAGTTGTTTTGATGCAAAGGAAGAATTTGACAACTGGTAAGTATGAAGCATAAGGATTTGTGTTAAACATAGATTAAAAGAAAAGGCACTGAGGGGAAGAATGAGATTTATCCAAGAGCAAGAGTATTGGCTTCTTTATTAAAGACAATCCAAAGATTTTTGACAGCCATTCATTTTTATTACTGCAAGTGTGTGTGTGTTCATGTGTTTCTGTGTCTGTGTGGGTATATTTTTATATGTTCAGGTTCCTGCAAAGGCCAGAAGATGGTATCAAATTCTTTGTAGCTGGAGGTAAAGTTTCTGTGGAACTCTGGGTTATCCTGTTTAGATGAGTAATCAGGTTCTCATCATAGAGTAGGAAGTACTTTAACTGCTGAGTCATATCAGCATCTCCAAAGGTATCTTTCAATATATAGTTTAAGAGAAAATGGGACATTCAGAGAAAGAATAAGAAATACTTAAGCATGCATATGGACTTTTCAAGATTTACAAGTATCCTTAAGAAACACACTCCCCTCTTTTCTACTTTGTTCTATAAGTAGGATTATAAGACACTTCCAGAGGTACCATAGAGGAAATTACAACGTGATACAATAAAGTGAGCAATCACTGGTGTTATACAAGGAGGTCTGGGCATAAACATTTACTAAAAAGGGAAAGTCTAGTGAGATTTTCAGAAAATTATAGGTTTTTGACTGGAAAAAGAAGAAAATATTAAGCAAATGCCAAAGTTTTGCAATTCTTGTTTCTCAACTGGCAAGAAACTTATTTTAGTAAATAAGGTTCATAATTTCGCCTCTCTGTTAATAGAGCTTTATGTCCTGTCTGGTCCTGCAGCCTTTCAGTCCCAAAGAAGCAAACAGAAGCTTAGAATAATTATAAACTGGTTGGCCTATAAACTTGATTGTTATTAACTCTTATAACTTAATTAACCCATAATTCTTGTCTGTGTTAGTATGTGGCTTGGTACCTTTTATCAGTGAGACAGTCTCATCTTTTGTCTGATGCATCTGGGTGACGACTGCAGATTGAGACTTTATTCTTCCCAGAAATTTCCTGTTCTAGTCACCCCACCTATACTGTTTGCCTGACTACTGGCCAATCAACATTTTATTAAACCCATACAAGTGACAAATCTTTACAATCGTACAAGACCATTGTACCACAGCACCTGTCCTTTCTGTTCTGTATCATATTGTATTTTGTCCTGCTTCATATTAAATTCCCTGGGAGTAGATATACTGTCTAAATAGATGTAATTTTCTTTATCCAGATATAGCAAGCAAAGAAGAATTAATAACTAGAATAATGGTATAGAAATGTGGATCAAGGAATGGTTAAGAAAGATTGCTGATCTTCCAGAGGACCCAATGTAATTATTGGTATTATGCTGGAAAATTCCCAAGTACTTTAGATTTCAGCCCTCATCTTGCCTCTGAAGGTAGAATACATATGAGAAAAGTGTATACATATCAATAATGACACACATTTTTAAAAACAAATGAAGTAATTCTCATTGGAGAACACAACTAATGATTTTTTTTGTAGGTGAAGAACTGCATCTTTTTGCATTTTATATTGTTTATATCCACAGTGTTACACAGTGTTACCTGGGCACTAGCTTGCCTCTGTAGAGTGTAATCTTTTTTTTTTTTTTCTTTTTTTTTCCCTTTTCCAACCTCATTGATTTCAGTTCAGGTATGAAGAGTTGGTACGTCATTTCTCCAGATACTTAGGGCTTGTTGTGATTGGAGAGAAAGCTATGGTTCTAATTAGAGTAACCTAGTAAGCATGTAAATATGACTTCCAACTGCGTCTAGTTGGGACCAAGCTAAGCTACCTAAGGCCTGAGAGTACAGGGACATCAAGGGAGGGGGAAGATTTTGGTACTCAGTATACTGGGATCTTCTGTAGGTAATTCCATGTAACTGAAATCTGACTTTCTGGGAGTGTGTCGATGGCATGTAGATGGGATGGAAGGAAGTCTCCTGCCTGGAATTTTTACAAGTTGATTCTCACATCTATGCCTGGGAAGAAACGGGCAGACAATTCTTTTGTAGCTATTAAACATTTTCTTATGTGTTTTATTTATGTAAATAAAGAACTAATTAAAAATTCAGGTAAAATTAATTCATGCTTCTATAATTTTATTTCTTTTATTTTCCCTTCAGGACATTGTTTAAAAATTTTTGGTTCCTGGAGTTAAAAGATAGTATTGGCTATCTGGAATTATCTTTACTTTCAGTCATGTGCATATGTGAGTATTCACATGAGTGAATATGCCCACAAAAGCCAGAAGCAGGTGTCATATCCCTTGGAACTAGAGTTTTGTAAGTGCTTGTGAGAGAAATGTGATTGTTATTAGTGGAATTGGGGTCCTCAGAGCAGTATGAAGATTTAACAATTTATCTATCATTCCAGCCCTCTGGAATATTCTTTAATATAAAAAGGCTGAGGGTAATAATGTAGATAACCATGATGTGAGATTTTCCTCTGTATGCAGTGAAGATGTTTTATTACCATTGGTTAATAAAAACAGCTACATTAGCCTTTGACAGGGCAGAATAGAGTGGGAAAACTAAACTGAATGCAGGGAGAAAGAAGGTAGAGTCAGGCACAGGCAATGTAGCTGCCAATGGAGAAATACATGCAGTCTCAATGTGGGGAAGGCAGAGACTGGGGTCTGGGTGGCAAGATGACTTACTAGACTACCTCTGTGCTCAGGGAATTGCCTCAAAAAATATAGAGGCAAGCAGGTGATGAGGACACAGATTAAACAATGCATTTAATAAGTAAGTTAATTTAAAATATGGAACATAGCAACCCTCAAATTTTAAGATTAACGTTTTACCTTACGTTCCATTGATTATTGTACTCATTATGCCATGTAAACCCCTATTTGTTATTCTTGATCTATTCTATAAAACATCAATTTATTTCAAAAATGATATTTCTTAAAGCTACTTTATTGTAAAGCCTAGATATACAGTGACTGAAGATTTTATATGTGTGCTATAGTTTCTGAAGAAAAAAAACAAAACAAGAAATGAGAAGGACACTAATCAATTCCTTCTGCTTCCTCAAAAATAAAAATAAAAATAAATTGAACTCAGTATTAATTTAGGAAGCTGTCAGGTTGAGATATGATATCCATTGCAGAAGATGCAAGAAAATCACATATAAATGAATATGAATGGTCAATAATGCTGAGTAAATAGACTATAAAATGGACATGTATTTCACCTGCATTTTTATTTTTATAAAAATATTAAGTATTTTATTTAGAATACATGTGATTATAAAAGAATATAGAAACTATTTCCCACCTAAGAATTGAAATACAAATAAAATAATCATTAAATTATTTGTATCAGATTTTTTGCATATAAAATTATCAGTATAAAATATGGAGACCAATTTTTAAAGTGTAATCCATTTTTAGGAAATAAATTTTATATTGTGCTAAAGTAATATAAAACTATATAACTCAGATAATTGAATCTGAATAAAAAAGGATTTCTTAGTATTGAATATCAATTCGATAGTAACCTCTCAGTATTTATCAATACATATATAATTTTAAATTATCTTAAAAAGCATTTTCATTGATTATAGTCCTAGCCTTATATTCTCTACAAATTTGAATGTTTTTGTCAGTTAATATCCCTATTCCACTTCACTTTAATTCATCTTTTTCATCATACCTTGAGCCTGTCCTTCATTCCCTTACAGAAGTTCTGAAGTCACAGTTATGCACAGCTATTTCAGTTCTTCTCTCTTTCTTCTGGTAGAAAACACTGGTTTCATGTATCACTCTTTTAGTATTTACCATTATACAATTTGAAACATTAGAAATCTTTCTACAGCCTTCATTATTAAGAAAATACACTGCTACAGTATTTCTGAGGCATCACAAAGGCATTTAAATTAATAAGAGAATAATTCATATTCCTGCCTTTTAATGATTCAACATATTGTGTGTGTCTGAAAAGCTCATAAGATTAATGATAGATCTTTCCTTTTTATATTAAATCTTTTGTTTTGGATCAGAAATGCATACCATAGTCTGTCTGAGATTAACACAGGGTGTGAAGGTCTCTATAAGGCCTTGTGTGGTTTCTGTACAAGGACCATAAGATATAAGGCATTTAGCAATTCATAAATAGAAATCTTGGAAACTTCTCTCTAAATCTGTTTGAGAGAGGCATAGAAATATTCAGTTTCTAAATAAAAGTGCCTTATGATTCATTTTAATGCAAGAAGACAGATTACTGCTAGTATATTTCAGATAGTAATGAAACGTGGTATATGGTTATATGTAAAAGTATATGTAACAAGCGGAACTTGCTTAAAAAGGATAAACTATGGCAATGACCCAAAAGTTTATATGATTTAAATGTTAAAAGAATTCCCTCACTGTTTGAGAGATGTTCAAATATGTTGTAGAACACTGCAATCTGAGCTAAAATTTTTGTTTAGTCCAGCTTCCTTGGACATTAATTCTTTCTTAACAAATTCTATTGCTTTACTGGGTTCTGTCCATGTATCTCTGCCCAATTCATTGTTCCTTAACACATATTAGAAACCAGTATTAATCAATAATAGCATGGTCACACTTCATTACTGTACTTTTGAAGGAACATTTTCTTTGTTACTGTTAAGACGTTGATGATATATTTTAAGCATCTTTCCTTCCTTCCTTTTCATCTTTTCTCCCTCCATCCTGCCTCCTTCTTTTTATTTTTTTTCCATATGTATATTGAGTATCCCAACTCTGATCCTCCAACATGAGCCTTAAGCTTCATAACCTACACATCAATGCCTTTCACCCTTCTCACTTTTGATATGTAAGATCATTCCTTGTAACTTTAAGAGAAGCCAAAATAGTTACATTTTTTGAGTTTTGATCATTTACTGCGCTTATATGTCTTTCATTCAAAATTATCGCATTACTTTGCTCACAAAAGGCTTTTTCACTAAATAAGGAGCTTTCATCATAAAATGCTGTTTATTAATTTATAAATTTATTTTCAGTTGCATACTATATAAATGTAAATATAATATATATAAGTATGTATTTCATGTACATGTAAGATATTACATATTATCATATGCTTATGTGTGATATATGCAACTAAGTTGTACATATTGCATTATATGTATGTATATATATATATATATGTATATGTATAATTCTTTCAGAATTCCTATTTTATCAAGGATCAGTGTTTGTGGTAGCATTATCATCATCATCATCATCATCGTTATTATTAATAATAATAATAATAATAATAATAATAATTTTGCATCACAACCACAGTTTCCCCACCATCCTTTCCTTCAAGTCTCCCCATACCTTTGCTCTGCCTCCACTCACATCCACTCCTTCTTTCTTTCTATTCAGAAAAGGGCAGTTCTCTGATGGACATCAACAGAACATGGCGTATCAAACTGTACTAAGACTAAGCACCTTGCCTTGTATTAAGCCTGGGCAAGTTAATCCTATATGTGGAATAATTTCCCTAAAGCCAGTCAAAACATTAGGGACAGCCCCTGCTCCCACTTTTAGGAAACCATACAAACACCAAGCTACACAAATGTCACATTTATGAAGAAGGCCTAGAAATAGTTTCATACAGGCTCCCCGTTTGTTGTTTCAGTCTATGTGAGCTCCTATAAGTCCATATTAATTAATTCTGTGGGGCTCCTTGCGATGTCTGTGACCTCTCTGGCTACTATAATCCTTTTTGCCTCTACTCAGGAAGATTCCTCAGCCGCAACCTAATGTTTGACTGTGAGTCTCTGCATCTGTTTCCTCTAGGTGCTGGATGAATCCTGTCTGATGACTTCTGGGTTAGGCACCAATCTATGAGTATAGCAGAACATATTTTGGCAACATTACAACGACATTGTCTTTCTTCAGTGTTATTTGGTTCGATCCTGAGTCTCTGGACCATCCAGATTCTGGGTTCTGACTTTCCAGGGAGTGTTAGGTGTGGGCTCACTCTCATGACATGGGTCTCATGGTGGACCATTCATTGTTTGTCCACTCCACAGTCTCTGGGTCACCCTTATCCAGCACATCCAATAGGCAGGACAGAGTTTTCTAAACTTACTTCTAAAGATAGTTTTCAAAAGCCATGGTAAGACAGGCACAAACAACGTAAACCTGAAAATGATGCTGTTAGTAAGATCTTTTTTTGTGACCTGCATTGAGCACACTTGCTTTTGTTCATTGGCGGAAAGAGCCAGTGTCGGATTACTGATACATGACCGAAACTGTCTTACAATGTTCTTTATGTTATTGTCTGCTTCCCTTGGCATTCCTTTGAAGTATGTTTAAATAGGTTCTAAAGCTAAATAATAAGGTGAACCCAAAGAAAAACATATATTTATCCCCCTGGAAAATGGAAGTAGACAAAGTCGCCAGGCAAAAGTTGGGAGCATAGGGGTAGAGGTGGGGTGAGGAGAAGGGGAGAGCAGGAGAGAGAAAGAAGAGGAGGACTGGGAAGAGCTTGGGGGAATGGGATGGTTGAGATGGAGGAAGGGCAGATATAGGAGCAGGGAAGAAGATATCTTAATTAATGGAGCCATTTTAGGGTTGGCAAGAGACTTGACTCTAGAGAGATTCCTAAGTGTCCAAGGGGATGTCTCCGCTAGGTCCTTGGACAGCAGAGGAGAGAGTGCCTGAATTGGCCTTGTCCCATAGCCACACTGATGGATATTTCGAATATCACCATAGAATCTTCATCCCGTGATGGATGGGGATAGAGACAGAGACCCACATTGGAGCACTGGACTGAGCTCCCAAGGTCCAGATGAAGAGTAGAAGGAGGGACAACATGAGAAAGGAAGTCAGGACTATGAGGGCTACGTTTACCCATTGAGCAGTGTGACTGATGTAATGAGAACTCACCAAGGCCAGCAGGACTGGGACTGAATGAGCATGTGATCTAACCGGACTCTTGGAATGTGGCTGACGATGGGGGCTGACTTAGAAGCCAATGATAATGGCACTGGGATTTGATTCTACTGTTGATGAATTAGTTCGGTATATTAAATAACCAGACCAGCTCAAGAATAACAGTTATTTTCTTAATAGTTGAAAAGGGGAAACTCATGCTATAAGAGCGGGAGCTCCAAAATCAAATTGGTCCTGCAGGCATCCCGCAAAGAGAGAGCAGTGCCTGTGTCCTACCAGTTTTGCTACCTGGGCTACAGGTAGCCTTACCTTAACTAGATGTGATTGGTTGATAGTTTCTCCATCATCTCCCCGTTTTGTCTAAACAAGATGAATCCAAACACAATACAACTATATACAATAGGAACAGATACCAAATATAAAATTACAAACAATAAATGATATTAAGCAAGGAACACATAACAAAAGTTTTATTAAATATTCTATTTTAAGGAGTCTAAGTATTGCATAGAAATAAAGCTTGGGTAAATCATGAGGAAGGTAACTACAATTATCTAATCTTTACCTCCATCAAAGATCTGAGAAGGGAAACAATATTATTTGAATAACAGGAATTGCAATCGAGAAACTTCCAAAATGTGCACCAAATGACAGAGACAACTGACTGCCTGGGCAATCACCCAAAGTATCATTTGCAAAGTTGAAGCAACGAACTTTGGCTAAGGCCTAGCATAACTGACATACCATTTTTAAAAGCAAGAAACTTTTCAAAACTATCTTATCCTGTCTTGACAGGATATGACAGTCCTGTATTATCCATTTATGGATACTCTGTAGAATAGATAGATAGTTATAGTTTTCCTTTGTTATAATAAAATATAAAATAGATATAAATATTGTAACTGTAATTCAAGCTTGATAACTATTTTGTTATATGTAATTTTACTATGTTAAGATGAAAGCCTTTCTTTTTTGTTTAAATAGAAAAAGAGGAAATGGTGTAGGAGGATCGTCTCTATTTTTTTTTCTTTCATTGATTGAATAAAGATGCTGCCTTGGCTTTTTGATAGGGCAGCCCTTAGGTGGGTGGAGTAGACAGAACAGAATTCTAGGACGAAGAAGGCAGAGTCAGAGAGAGCTGCCATGAAGTTGCCAGAGTCAAGACATGCTGAATCTTTCTCAGTAAGCTGCGGCCTCGGGGTTGTACACAGAATATTAGATATGGTTTAAAGCAAGATGTGAGAGTTAGCCAATAAGAGGCTAGAGATAATGGTCCAGGCAGCAATTTAATTAATACAGATTTCTATGTGATTCTTTTGGGGGCTAAGCTAAACAGGTGGCAGGACACAGCCCGCTATTTTTCTATACTACATTCTACTGCATGTACTAGCTTTTTGGGAGCCTAGTCTGTTTGGATGCATACCTTCCTAGACCTGATGAAGTGGGGTGGGCCTTGGACTTTGCGCAGGGCAGGGACTCTGACTTCTCTTAGGACTGGAGAGGGAGGGGGAGGGGGAGAGGGAGGAGTGGTAGGGAAATTTTTAATAAAAAAGGAAAAAAAATGAATAAATGTCGTTTTAATATTAGGTAGAATGTTTATGCCTTAGAAAATTATTTCTCTGTACATAAACAAATCCTTCCTTATTTTAATACAAATTCTTTACCTTGCATCTTTAAATGCCACCTTAATTACCAGATCTACAGCAATAGTTTTAATGTTGCTTGTTAAAATTTTCTTCCTGTGTTACTTTGACCTAAATTAAAACACAAATGTGAATTTTTAATTTATGTTGCTGATAACTATACTTATTGATCTATATGTGTATCTAGAAATTCAAAATTATTACAATAGGTGTTTATTTACAATTTTAGAATTTCCAAAGATATATTATTCCATTTCAGTATCATTAATTTTATATGGTGCTAGTCAATCTCATATACTGAAACCAAATTATTATTCTGTATCCTCTTACAAAACAGTTTTATACACATAGTCAAACTTTCCAAAATGATGTAACAACCGATTCTGTGTTACTCCCTCACTACAGTTTGCCCACACCACTGTACCTTACTTGAGTCAGGTAAGAGCCTGGAGACTGAAAAAACACAAAGAGACCTGGGTCATTCTAAAGGAGATCAGCCAAATGCTGTTTATTTAACTTTGGGGAAATCCTTATATACCTCCCTGCTGCACAAGGATTTCCGCCCAGGCAGGTGGGAAATTACCTTAACAAGGATGGAGTCAACAATGCCCTACAGCTAAAAACCTAGCAGTGGACTTTAACCACAACCAACAGCAAAATTAGCTGCAATATTCATTTGTAAATTTAGCTCAATTTGAATGGCCAAAGCATTTGCAACCTGCCCTGAGAGGGTATCCATTGTTCAAGCAGAAGCAACTGACTGACTAAGGGAAAATCCAGCAACTCTAGCTGCTCTGGCAGCCACAGCAATGGCTGTATTATCATGGGATGGGTAGATAGGTCCTTAGCACTCGGACCACCACAGCCAGCTTCTCAGGATCCCAGCAACTCTTCAGTTGACAAGCTAGTGTCTACTTGATCTCTTGGCTCTGTCCTGTCTTCAGGCTTCTGGACGGGAAAATCCACAGCACGCATACCAGACGCTTAGATACCCATATTGGATTGTCAGCATCCTATGGAAAAACACAAACAGCCCCTCTAACCCACATCAATACAGGATCTGGACTATACTAGGTGCCATCTGCTAGATTCTTCCATTTAACATAAGGTATCCTGGAAGAATCTGGCCGCCAATGCCGGTCAGCAGCGGTATGAGAATGAGCATGAACACTCAAAAAATTTAAAATGTATAAAATAAAAGACAAATGGTCTCTGGGGGTGGAACCATAAAATGACAAGGCAGTGACGGAAAGAGGAGAGCTAGATATAGGAATTCTGACATCTTTGGGAATGATAACATCTTATTAAATAGGGATGAAAGAATGCTGATTATTTGTCAGACTTTCTATTAAACAAAAACTATAAAGATAAGTATCTATGGCACGGTTCAACGTGATAACCCTGACTTCAGGAATAAACATGTGGGAGACAAAATAAGAAAAAAATATGGAAAATTTGTAGTTCTAAAACTGAGGGGGAAAATCATATAGAAAACTCACAGGTGCCAAGATTAACAAATGAATGCAATGATTACTTGGCAGCTTCTTACAATTGCATTGATCAAAAAGAAAACTGCACCTTCTATAGATTCTGCTATTTTAAAGAAATAGGAATAAAATGTGCTACGGCTAGCAAGTTTCTGAATTAAAACTGAAATTAATTTACAGAAACTACAGTGCTTTGAGCCCTTTGCCTAAGCATTCAACAAGGTCATTTATCCCAAACTTGGTTTCAATTGTGTTGACATTAAAATATGATGGGATTCTAAAGATATGTGGTACATAGGAACATGTTATAATCCATTACTTGGCCTGGTCTTGCTTTCCTCATGACCGTGTAACTAAAATTACCACATCATAATTAGAAGACAAAAAAATCTAACCTGCTGTAGTGCTCAACAAGATAGTTCACATTCAAGGTAAATTTAGTTTTGTAATTTAGGACCCAAAATAAATAATATATTTTTTTTATAAATCTTTAAGGTTCAAATATTTTATTCTAGCAAGATTCCAATTTAGAAAAATTAAAATGAAAGTTTTAACTTTATAAGAACCAATGAGTATAACCATGTCTATGTTACAAAGAAGCTAATAATACATATTAAACAAAACATCTTAGGAAGGAGGATGTTGTTAACCATTAGAAACAGAATGGAATTATGGTATCATTAGATTTTTATTGTTAATGTTTACTGTGAAGCTGTGTAGGATGAATATCTGTTGTGGCCAAATGTCTCCTTGATTCTTCTAAATCCCTCAAGAATTATGCTGCATAATAATGTTTTATTTCACACAAATAGACCCCAAACTATTCTTAGCAGTTTGTTTTTTGACTTGGATCATTGTTGTGACCAAATAACAGAATTTAAAATATTTAAGAATTGAGAAATTCATTTTGGCTTACTGTGAGAATATACAGGGTTTGGTAACTAAATATCAACACGAACCTGGTGACAGGTATCTACAATTTGTCACCAGCAATTTATTTCCATGTCTCCCCCCTCTATTTTCTCCTGTATCTGCTTCTTCATTTCTTCAATTTAATAGCTCAGACAAGTAGATGGAGGCTGCTTGTCCTTTCATGGCTGCCCAGACCTGAAATAACCACACAGAAACTATATTAATTGCACTGCTGTTTGGCCAATAGCTTAAACGTATTTCTAGAAAGGTCTTACATCTTAAATTAACCCATTCTATTAATCTGTGTAACACCCTGTAGTAGTAGCCTACCAGTAAAATTCCATCTGGTGTCTGGCACCTGTCTCCTGCAGCAGATACATGGATTCTCTATGACTCTGCCTACTCTTTCCTCCTCTATCTGCTTGGAATTCCTGCCTTACCCTATTCTGTGCTGCAGTAGGCCCCAAGCAGCTTCTTTACTAACCAATACAGACTGAAATCCCACATCACCTCCATTTTTCTGTCTAAACAAAAAGGAAGGTTTTTATCTTTAACATAGCAAGATTACATATAGTTGAAGGCTGCTTGTTCCAGTCACCATGATCTGAAATAACCACACAGAAATTATATTAATTGCAATACTGCTTGACTCGTCAGTTAGGCATATTGCTAGCTAGCTTTTATATCTTAAATTAATCCATTTCTATTAATATGTGTATTGCCACATGGCTGTGGATTACTGGGTAAAGTTCTGGCATCTGTCTCCATCTGTGGCTGCATGACTTTCTCTGACTCTACCTACTCTATATGTCTTTTTTAGCCTGGCTATATTCTGTTAATCTATCAGCCAAATGCAGCTTCATTTCTAACCAATGGCAATAAAATATATTAAGAACATACAGAGGGGAATTCCACATCAACCCCCACTTCTTCCGGAGGCAAAATGAAACTCTCAGAGGCACATCCTTATTCACCTTGATTTTTTGACATCAGAAGACATAAGGTCAGAATATCTAATTTATCTTTTGTTATAACTAATGGAAATTATAACCATACCTATCTGTCTTCAACTCCACCAAAGACCCCAGAAGAATATAATATTACCTAAGTTAACAGGAAGTGAATTGTAAGCAGCTTCCACAACTCTAGAATTGACAGAGACATTTTACTGCCTCATCAGTCAGCCAAAGTTTTTCCGTAAGTTTGCAGCATCCATCCTTAGCCTACAGGCCCATATTACCAGACAGACTTTTCATTGAAGCAAGACATTTGAAAGACTCTTTCTACCATATTGGCAGTTTGTCCATTACATTATATTGTGCCCTACAGAATGTCTGACAGACTCTTTCAAAGGAAGGAGGGACCCTGAAGTACTGTCTCATTTTTTTTGGTTAAGCAATTATTTTTCTGTGGGTCCTGCATGTACAGTTCATACAGCATAACATCAAGCAGTCCAGGCAAGACCAGTTTCTTACCCCAAAACCTAGCAGAAACTTCTTCAATGCACATCATCTTCTTAAAGTTATTAGTGCTGCCAAAAGTAGGAAAATCTCACTGTTAAGAAAAGTCTAAGTTCTTAAAACATTATAAATGCAATATTCTATAGGTCGTTGAAGTGTTGAAGATTATCTATCTAACCTAAATATATCTCTGTATATCCAGGAAACCTAACATAATTAAAACTGTGATGATTATAGATAATTATGTATTAATTTATATTTCTTAACTATATGTTATTTTTAATGAGCTGAATAAAATTATTCCCTAAGCAACAGTAGAAATATATAGAGTGTAATAAAATTGCATTTAAATTTGTATCAATACACCAAAATCTATAACAAGATAAGGTTCTGTCCAGTGTCTGTCTCCTTTAGCAGCTACCCAGCATCTCCCCTAACTCTGCTCACTGTCTATAAATCTCTGTTTGGATTTCCTGCCTGATTGTATTCTGCCTTGCCATGAGACCAAAGCTTATTTTTTATTAATCAATGGCAATAAAACACATTCATAGCCTATAGAAGGGAATCCTACATCAGTGACAGAAATTATAAGCAAAAACTAAAGAAGACAGAAACAGTTTGAAGTAGTCGCTGAAAACTCATAAAAACCTCATGGACAAAGTTTATTTATTAAGCATGACTAGTTGGGCTTGATTTACAGTGTTCCTATTAATCATATCAATGTATTATAGTTTATAAAAATCATTTGATGTATTCCAATAAAAATAAACTTGGAAAAATATTTGAAGTATGATGTAGATGTGTCTTCTATCTATCTGATGATTTCATTGGTTAATTAATAAAGAAACTGCTTGGCCTAATAGGTTAGAACATAGGTGGGTGGAGTAGACAGAACAGGAAGAAGGAAGTGAGGTAGATGGCTCAGACAATTGCCCCGCCTCTCCTCTCTGAGACAGATGCGATGAAGCCAGCCACCAGGTCAGACATGCTGAATCTTTCCCGGTAAGACACCATTCATGGTGTTACACAGATTATTAGATATGGGTTAGTCAAGATGTGAGTAAGAGGCTGAAACCAATGGGCCAGGCAGTGTTTAAAAGAATACAGTTTGTGTGTTGTTATTTTGGGTGAAAAGCTAACCATGCGGGAGCTGGGCGGGATGAAAAGTAGGCCTGCCCATGCCTACTCACTACAGAAGTACCTGTAACAAGGTCAAATTATCTGTCTGCTTTGCTCTTTGAAATTTTTAGTAATGGAAGTTGTATTATCTTCATATTTTTGCAGAATGGATGTCAGTTTAGATGATTTTATCCAGTTTCATTAATAATTAAAGTTAAAATTTTAATACAGAAATTCTTTCATTTGCTAAGAAATTACATGTATAACATCATGTTCAAATATTGTATCTAGAAACTAATACAATTTTAATTAAAGATAACTCTCTAAACCAACTTGTAAGAGTTAAAGGGGAAATGAATCTTTTAAAAGATTAAAATAAATGACCATATTAACAACTTTACAAACTGTATAGTTTTAATCTATCAATTAATTTATGTAAATAAAATATGTTTTAAAATGTGAATTTAGTGCAAAATATTTCCTTAAACTATTAACTGTTGATTAAGAAATTGAGGAGAAAATTCTGACCACTTATCATTACCCATAAAACATAACAGAAATTATGTCAGTTCATGGAGATTTTTATTTATTCTCATTATTTTTGTTTACTCAACAATCTTTAGTTTTAGATGATGAATGAATTTCTTTCTATAGCTTACATTATCTTCGACAAGATTTATTCTGAGTGTCTTCTGTATCATTGGATTTGCAGCATGAGAAACAGAGGTAGTAGTAAAGACTCAGAACCCTGTGGTATCCAGATTTTCTGGATCACAAAATCTACAGATAATTGAATAATTAAAATAAAACACTTGATAACCTTAAACTTTTAAATTCTTTTAAAAAGTAAATTTTCATTAATTTTATGAATTTTGATTTTTCATGGAGCACAACTACTGGATTCAACAATGATACAATCTCATTAATCATAGAAACATGTGTCACACTTATATAGTCTTTAAAACACCAGCATAGAGATATAAGTTGACATGAACATATTTTAAGAGAAACATAAATATACAATAATATATAATATAAATAGCTACATAAACATATATGTCAGGCTATTTTGGTAATTGCTTTCACAGTGTTATCCTCATAGAGATGATTTTGGGGCTCTGTAAATTTGGGAAGAGAGGTGATTTATTTTTATTTTTCTGTTTTTTTTTCTTTGAGATGTTTTCATTTGTAGGTTAGATTTACTATAATCTCATTTTAACATATCTTACCCATGAAAATACCTTTCTCAGGATGCAAAGAGCTGAGATTATAAGCATATGCCAACAAACACAGTTAATTTATGTTGTTTATTATGGAAATATATTAATAATAGTTAAACACTTTAATAGCTTAAGATTCAGTGTACATATGTGTATCTTAGAAAATTCCTTGGGACATTATACTTTACTGAATATATTTGCTATTTTAGAAATACAATGTTGGTTAAATTTATACTTGTCATAGGAATATTCTAGAGGCAGAATTTTATATCAGTATTTTTCTTCTAGTTAAATCCATCATGTTAACCTGTTCTTTTCTTATTTTTGTCTTTTGTATTATATCAGGTTTTTATAGACAAAATAAAATTGTATGCCTAGAGTAAGAATTCTAATTAACTTTTGATTGCAAGTTATCTATTAAACTAAGGCCCTGGAACAAAATACAAAGTGAGATTTCCATAAAGTGATTGTTAATATTAATTGCTGAATGAATATTCCTCGAGAAAAACATCTAATCATATTGACAATGCTACATAAAAAACAACAGTGCAATATTAAAAACTAAAGATCTGTTTCACTGCAAAACTGTCTAGTCAAATTTTAAACTGGTTGAGGAAGAAACTGCAAAGTCCTAATCAAATGCACACCAAACCTACACAAATCATGCTTTTCACTTAAATGTAAACTTTAGCAAATTTTATTATCCATGTTTTTCTTAAACAAATAACAAAAAAAAAAAATCAAGAGAATCAATATGATAATCCCAAAGTTGTACTTTAGAAACACTAGTGGTATATTTTATTTTGACTATCTGCAAAAGTGTAATCATATGTGCTATTTTACAAAATGTGAGCAGGCAGAAAGTTATATATTAAAGGGATGAGATTTTCACAAATTGCTAAAGTTTTTCCACAGTCTTCAGCAATACACTATAAGGAACCAAATAATACCAGCAAACCAGTACTCCAAGAAAGTTAAACATTTTTCCTGATTGTTATTGCTATTCCATTAAGCATCTGAGCCGATCTCTCTGTTTCTACTTTTTTGTCATTATTAACTGAGTTTGATGGCATTTGAAACAAAACAGAACCAAAAAAGCATATAAGCTTATGGCATTTGTTATATCTGAGGAAAACATTTAAAATAATCTTTTCTGACATTTTAAAATACAGTTCCATAATCTAAACACATATATTTGTTTTGATATAATATTTATTCATTTTTTCTCTTTTTAATACACAAAGGATTTTGAGTTTCTTCTGTCAATAATATTAAATACTATTTTAGTCTTAGACCTTAAAGATAATACAAATATTATTTCAGCTACACACACTAATATCTAAATTAATTTATGTAACCTCACATAGGTCAATAATACTACATTTGTATTATAGATTATAAAATAATATATGTAAGTTTTAAAAAGTAGTTTTATAGGTAATTTATTGCCTTTTAAAAAAATCATTGAAATCCCAAGAATGCATTATAAAAGTTTTAAAACAAAATGAACATATAAATCCTTCTGATGTATCATTTTAGGCCTTTGTAGGCATAGTTTTAAAATTGCATATTTAAAAGAAATTTTATGATACTAACATCTTAAAATTAATTTCCATTTGGCTGGAGAAATATTAAAATATTCTTTTTGTTTTTGAAACCCTAATCACTATTATGTATTGAATAACACTTGATTTCATCTTAATAATTCCAAAGAAATTGTTCTTTTGGTTTTACAAGAACGATACACCCATATGGTCAGTATAGACTTGGTGGAGGAGTTCCTTCTGCTTGTGTGTTGCTTTCATTGGATAATGAATAAAGAAACTGCCTTGGTCTAGTTGATACAGCGGAACTTAGGTAGGCAGAGAAGACAGAACTGAATTCAGGGAGAAAGAAAACAGATTTAGAGAATCACCACAGAGCCGCCAGAATCAGACATGTTGAATCTTTCCTCGTAAGCCACGACCTCGTGGATACAGATTAATAGATATGGGTTAAATCAAGATGTGAGAGTTAGTCAATAAGAGGGTAGAGATAATGGGCTAGACAGTGATTTAATTAATACAATTTCTGTGTGGTTATTTTGGGTATAAGCTAGCCGGGTGGTGGGGACAAACAAAGGGACCCCTCTCTGTGCAACAGAAACTGTGATTAAAAACAAAAGTACAGATATTTGCTTGATTTGAGATTTTAAATATGTGAAAATTTATCAGACTTGTGCTGCAAAGTGTTTCGGTGTTCTTATTATTATGCTGTGTTAAAGTTATGAATAACAGTCACAAAACACTTTTTCAATATCCCCACTTTTATAAAAATAGAAGAATTATCACTTCTGCTTTTTGTTTTCTTTTCCAAGACTATTTATTTTCTGCCCTTATTTACTTAATTACACATTGAGTAACATTGAGCTCTACCAGAATATCCTCTATTCCCTGATACTTGACTTTATTTAGTCAATGTAGCTCTCAATTAAGGGGACATTATATTGGAGAATGCTGGAATAGAGGCTTTGTTGTTGTTGTTCTTGAGTAGTTAAATGTACTCCCTTTCTTTAGGTTCTTCTTTTAAGAAGCAACATCAACAAACAACGTGATAAATGGACAATAAGCCATGAATATTTATCAATCTTATCACTGCATTAAAAATAAACATGGAGTCTGGGCATGGGGGAAATGCCATTAAGTCCAATGCTGTGGAGGCACATAGATCAAAGAGTTTCCGTGTACAGAGTTTCAGGTTAGCAAGAGCATGAATCAAATATTTTGGAAAAAAAACATAGTTTTAATTTCAGTACTTCTACATATGAGATCAGAAGAGAAAGTCATGACTGTGAGCTAAAACAAACATTCATTACAAGTAAATTTCCCAATTTAGACTTCTCAGCTCATGAAGTTTAGAAAGTACAGGATGTTGTTTAGAAGTTACTCCCATTATGTATATACTGTCATAGCTGATTTAATGCCATAATAGAGACTTTTAATTCACTGAAGATTAAGACAGAAAACAAATAAACACTTACCTGTTAAACTACTGACATGTTGATTATAATTAGCATTCTACCATGCACTATTAACATGATTATAGCTGTCTAAAATGACCATAAGATTCTGGAATATTTTCAAGCCAGTGTGAGATTTCAGAATCATGATCACAGATAAGAAAGTATAAACATGAAACTTCTACTAATAATGCCAGAAGAAAGAACTTGATGTTTTATTTACACAGAGAGAAACTTGAAAAGAGAGATATATTTTGTCCCTTTTCATTTATTTTTCTTGGAATAGTTTACTTAGCTTGCCATTTTTTCTGACTGCAGATCAGTATGCCTTGGAATATAGCAAATATTAATAGAAAGATGACAGATGTATAGAACAAAGAAAATATGGTATATTGAAGAGTAGAAAGCAGTCAAAGTTCCAGGAGAAAACAAAGTGTTTACTAAGAACTGAACAGACTGAGAAGAAAATTAATCTGATGAACTTATGTCTACAATCTGTGACTCAGCTGTACCATCTGGATTCATCCTTGAGCTATGATCAATCATGGTTTCAAACTATTGCTGGCTTAGAGCCCATTTTTTGGTTGGTTTTAAATTATTTGTACTGTTCCCTTTCCCTATGAAAACTAAGACCTTATATCAGTAACCTACATATTTGATCTTTTAATCATATATACAAAACTTTCTCTTCTAGAGTTGCTAGAAATCATTTCTCAAATAGTTTCAATATAGGTTAAGCTCTAGGACCACCCATCATTCCCAAATCAGTACCCTTCAAGTGGACAATGTAAGAAGCTGTAACAAGCAAAATCTGTTTACAAGCATTAAATAAGGTCAGATGCTCTCATCGAAACAGCCAATTTTATAGAAATGCCATATGTAGAAACATTTTTGTTCTATAATTAGAAATAGGTTAGGATGCATAATTCACAGATTATTGTAATTAATAAAAGAATAGACTTGAATAATTAAGCTGAACTCCTGATAACAAAAGAAAAAACAGAAATTGTTAAATAAAACACATAAACAGATATTAGTGCTTATTTCTTCCTTTTATTTTACCTTACATGCATTAGTAAAATCTTTACACATCTTATATCTAGAGATTCTAAAATGTGACTATTAATAAGGGAGTCTCATAGAACACCTTATCAAACATCAAGAGAGGAAATATTAAAAAAAAGTGATGAATTCTGTTAAAAGACTTGATTAAATTATGTTGTAAAATTAAAGCTTTTTTATATGAGTTTTAAAAAGTGAATGTAAATACCAAATTCATCTTTTTGGGTCTGGGCTACCTCACTCAGAATGTTTTCTATTTCCATCCATTTGCATGCAAATATCAAGATGTCATTGTTTTTTACTGCTGAGTAGTACTCTAATGTGTATATATTCCACATTTTCTTTATCCATTCTTCCATTGAAGGGCATCTAGGTTGTTTCCAGCTTCTGGCTATTACAAATAATGCTGCTATGAACATAGTTGAACAAATGCTTTTGTAGTATAATATAGCATCTTTTGGGTATATTCCCAAGAGTGGGATTGCTGGATCCTGGGTAGGTTGATCCCGAATTTCCTGAGAAACCACCATACTGATTTCCAAAGTGGTTGTACAAGTTTGCATTCCCACCAGCAATGGATGAGTGTACCCCTTACTCCACATCCTGTCCAGCAAAGGCTATCATTAGTGTTTTTTTTTTTTTTTTTTTTTTTTTTTTTTTAATTTTAGCCATTCTGACAGGTGTAAGATGGTATCTCAAAGTTGTTTTGATTTGCATTTCCCTGATAGCTAAGGAGGTTGAGCATGACCTTAAGTGTCTTTTGGCCATTTATTCGGTATGTACTCACTCATAAGAGGATCCTAGTCATAAATAAAGGTCAGTGAGCCTATAATTTGTGATCCTAGAGAAGCTAAATAAGAAGGTGTACCCAAAGAAAAATATATAGTTATCCTCCTGGATATTGGAAGTAGACAAGATTGCCAGGCAAAAATTGGGAACTTGGATGTGGGGGTGGGGTGGGGGTAAGGGAAGATGGGGAGATGGGGAGAGAAAAGTGAGGAGGGAAGGATGGGGAGACCCTGGAGGAACGAGGTGGTTGGGATGGAGGAAGGGTGGATAGGGGAGCAGGGAAGAAGATATCTTAATTAAGGGAGCCATTTTAGGGTTGGCAAGAGACTTCACTCTAGAGCGGGTCCCAGGTATCCAGGGAGATGTCCACAGCTAGTTCCTTGGGCAGCTGAGGAGAGGGAGCCAGAAATGGCCCTTTCCTATAGCCATACTGATGAATATCTTGCATATCACCATAGAAGCTTCATGTGGCGATGGATGGAGATAGAGACAGAGACCCACATTGGAGCGCTGGATTGAGCTCCCAAGGCCCAAATGAGGAGCTAAAGGAGGGAGAACATGAGCAAGGAAGTCAGGTCTGCTAGGGGTGCGCCCACCTACTGAGACGGTGGGGCTGATCTAATGGGAGCTCACCAAGATCAGCTTGACTGGGACTGAAAAAGCATGGGATCAAGCCGGACTCTCTGAACGTGGTGGACAATGAGGGCTGCTGAGAAGCCAAGGACAATGGCACTGGGCTTTGATCCTACTGCATGTACTGGCAGACTAGGGAGCCTAGTCTGTTTAGATGCTCACCTTCCTGGACCTGGGTGGAGGGGGGAGGACCTTGGAGTTCCCACAGGGCAGGGAACCCTGACTGCTCTTTGGAGTAGAGAGGGAGGCGGAGGAGAGTTAAGGGAGGGGAGGGAAATGGGAGGTGGGGAGGAGGCAGAAATTTTTAATAATAAAAAAAGTGAATGTAAAATATGGAGAAGGGTCCAATGTTTCCCATACATGAATAGACCCTCAGTTATCCACATCCTCCATTATTATGTCTTCTCTGACAAGATTGACAAGCCTCTATTGAAAAATTATCATTGAATAAATTTATTCTTGTGTTCAGATTTATTCATGATATTTATATTCCATGGAATTGTTCAAACATAAATTATATCCACTATTATGACATTGCAAAGAATTTTTTTCCTATTATCAAAATAATGTCTTGTTGAACATAGTTCTCATACCTCATGAAGAAAATTTATACCCACTGACAGACTGATATTCAGATCCACACTGTCAAAATGCAGAGCATCAGTCACTGTGCTGTTTCCAGTCCCAGCTGAAACATCTACAAAGTAAACTCTATCTATAAGGTCCTGAGAAAGTCACATAAGAGGAGTCGAATCAAAGTAAGAACCACAGTCTCAGAGTGCTTTCTGTGATTCTGTCTTTTATAAAGGACAGAAATGCTGCACCCATGAAATCTCAACTGTGTCAATTACTGAACAAGATCTGAAAAATAATAACACCATCAACCGACAAGCCAAAGCGAATGGGTAAAACCTTCACCGGGACTTATACTTGGAAGACCTATCAGTAATCAATGGCTACTGAGGTGAAGAAAATGAATTTTCTCTAGGGACATACATCCTGGTTTTGTTTTCAGTCGTCAACCCCAAATACATGTACAAACAATAACATTAACTTGATTTAGCAGGTTTTATCTATCTATGTATCTGTCTGTCTATCTGTCTATCTGTCTATCCATCTATCTGTCTGTCTATCATCTATTATCTACCTGTCTGTCTGTCTATCATCTATCTATTTATATCAATCTATCCATCAATCTTATTTATCTATCTAGAGTGTTCAATTAATATACATGTATTTGTGGATGTATAAATGTGTTTGTGTGTAGCAATTATTACAGAAAAAGATGTGAGCTTGAGGAGACACAACAGAAGTTTTAGTTAAAGAGGGAACATTGAAATTGATGTAAATATAATATTCTCACATATAATGTTCTAAGAAATACAAACATTATTTTTTAAAAATAGTGTCTCGGTACATTTGGCTGTTTTAAAAATTAAAATTTTATTACATGTTATGTGTTTCATATCTTCATCTAACCTTATTACTTATACATCAGGAACTAGGAATATTCTTCTATATAGATTGTCTTATTATGTTCATGCACAATCTTTATTGCAAAGACATGTTCACTCATATTTTCAATGTTAAGATAAAAGAAAAGAGCTGGAGGGATGACTCTTCCAAAAAAAAAAAAAAGCTACTTCACAACCAAAAATACAATATAAAATAAAGAAAGCACACATTGAACAAAATTTTCAGAGTAATTCAGTTTCAGAAAATGTATATTAAAGAAACAAATTAAGAAAAGCTAGGTAGCCGGGTGGTAGAGACGTATGCCTTTAATCTCAGCACTTGGAAGGCAGAATCAGATGTAGGCAGATGTTTGTGAGTTTGAGGCCAATTGGTCTAAAAGAGGTAGTTCCAGGACAGGCACCAAAGCTACACAGAGAAACCATGTCTAGAAAAAAAAAAAAAAAAGAAAGAAAAATGAAAAGAAAAAAGTGGTGCAGGATAATTGTCTGTATCCTGTCTTTTTTTAAAGGAAGGAGGAAGTTGATTTCTCCCACTCCTGCCCAGATCACCAAAGCAGCAGGATGCGATCTGCATCACTGAAAAAAAAAAAAATACTGAGCCACATGGCTAACATAGATCAGAAAAATGGGTTAATCAAGATGTGAGAGTTAGCCAGTGAGAGGCTAGAGCTAATGGACTAATCAGCTTTATAACTTATAGAAATCTCTGTGTTATTTCTTTGGGGCTTGCCAGCTGTGGGGTACCAGGCAGGACAGAAACCCCAACAAAGAAGCAGGCCTGGTCCCGTCATTGTTACAAAAAAAGAGACAAATTCCAAATTTAAAATGGAAAGAATATGTTTACAAAGTGTTGTTTGAATGTTTCATAAAATACCATAGATATTTTCAGGTAAATTTGGAAGCTTCAACTTTGAAAATGTATTTTCTTTTTGTTCAGATTTTCTTTTTCATTGGTTGATTGCATAAAAATACTGTCAAAAATTTCATTCATTACATCATATCATTTAAACAAAGTATTTTCATTGTAGTAATTGGACAGCAAATATGCTTTTAACATTTCCATGTTGAAATGTGCAGTTGAATCAAATTACTGCCATACAAGACCAAAAGGTGAAACCCACCTGCAGAATTGTTTTCAAATCCTATTAAATCACCCCAAACATGCCCTGAAAGTTCCTGACAGATAGCTAGTTTATATGAGCTTTTTCTATGACATTTGATTATATATTATGGTAGTTAGTTTACCCATATGGAGAGCTAATTTTTGATATTAACTTTAATATTAACTGCTGGATGCATATGCTTTAAAAGAATGTTTATAGATACTGAAAGAAAGCACATCAGCTTTGGAGCACATGAGGAAATAACTTTTTCTGAAGATCAGGATCCCCGAGTTTAAAGGGATATTAGTTTCTACCTTAAGTATGTCCTTCAACTTCAAATGTTTTTGGTTTATGTATTCATCCATTTAAATCTTTCCAATATGCATCTGCCAAAATTTGTGGGACTCCACTACTTACAATGGAGAGAAACAATGAGTTTTTAAACCATGACATTCTATAGATGAAGGAATAGCTCCTTCAGAATTCCAAGTATGAATATCTCTCTAGGTTCATTTTGTTTATCAAGAATTTCAATCTTTTCACTCAGACAGAAATAATGAATTCTTTGAAAAGGAGTCATGAAATATACGACAACTTTCTGATATCTCTAACTAGCCTCTCAACAAATGAATATTGCTGTACGATAATTTATATAGGCTGGGGGAAATGAACAGAACCCCTGATTTCAGTAAAGCAAGCCTTAAGTTCTGTACTTGTGATGTTATATTATTTATAACATGAAATTCTTTTTCTTTACTCAGTAGACCATACTTTATTTTGTGGCATATTTGTTGCATTCTCTTAGCAAGGCTGGAATAGCAAACAATGTGATCCCTGACTCTGGTTCTTACAGCCACTTCAGCACTGAAGCTTTGAAAGTATTTCTTGAGCTTCCTTTATGCTGTTTGTCACAGTAGCTATTCATGAGACTTCTAGCAATAGCAAGGAAGAAAAACACTATGTAAGCTCAGGTGCCCAGTGTTCTTATTCCAGAAATATTTTTAGTGAAACTCCTTCAGCTAGGCATCCACAATGGTATCTAGCCTTGGTCTTATTTATTATGTCACAAGTATACTCTTGGCAGAAGAAAAATTACCTACATTTCATATATTTGAAAGAGTTCTTTACAGGTGTTTCTGGATTCACTCTGAGTTCTTTTGCATAGATTGCAGGTACAGTCCTCACAGCTTTGCTGTCTTGAGAAATATTGTTAAACAGATGATAATATAAAGATTATCTAAGTATGTTAAGAAAACTAATACATGATCTTCAGTTTATATTGTGAACATTTCAAAGCTGTATGTAATATACCATTAGTATTTTAAAATTTCAGTATATTTCTTAAAATTAATAAGGCTAAGTTTTGTTGTGAATTTGAAATATTATGTGCATATACACAGTATTTTTTTCTAAATATTATTAATTGTGTTTACATTTTCTAAAGTCAGTAGGGTATTGAAACTTTAATAATAACAAAAGTTCCACATACATCATCAGTATCTATATTCTGTGGCTCGGTAATCACTCAAATCATATTAGGTAAGAGACTGAGAAAATTATTATTTTACCTTATTACATTTGTAATACGTATAGTATTCTGTAAGAGTATTTTCATTTCATTATGAACTACAATTGCATGTTACTATTTTTGGTATCAATTCAGTTTTAGACTAAGATTACTTAATATCTTCCTTCCTAAGTAGATAATATCAAGAGTACTTGATGAAGATGTTGAAATTCTTTGGGTTATGCAATGTTGTACTATCTTTCATGGTTCTTTTTAAAACAATCATGAAATATTTTATTTTGTGGTGATTTATTCCAAATTAAAATTAATTAAATCTTTTATTATTATTACTTACCTCAAGAACATTAAAGAAAAAAAGGAGAGTGAACATGTTTATACTTTCAGTTGTTATCTGGAAAAAAGTTTTACACCAATTACATATAAATATGTTCAAGTAAGTATTTTTACTTAAAGTTGTCCAAAAGTAGTAATTATATTGATAAAATACATTATTTAATTAATATAATAGACTTAGAAAAATGAGAATTTTTAAAAGATATTTTTTCAAAAGAAGTAAGAACTAAAACAAAGAAAATGAAATGGCACAGAAATATCAAGGACCTTTGGTGACTATTGCATTAATAGTATCTGATGGGTGGTGTGACTGTATAAGCTATTGAGTTTATGTAAGAAAAGACATAGAAAAAGAAAAGAAATACAGATTAATCTGTATTTCTGGAAAAAAGCTACTTGCTCATTTAAGGGGTTGAGTATGCTACTCTCTATTGTCTATTCTGCCTATCTAGATGATTCAGTTTATGGTACTGATAATATTCAAGAAAACTACTTAAAATGTAACAAAAATAATGTAATTCAGGATTAGTGACCAGTGTTGGCATCTGTGCTTACACTTTTATACATCAAGCCTAAATATTCACAGTAGAAACTGAAAGAGAGTGGTGAGGAGTGGTAATGTACAATGTTCATGACTGTACTTCTAGGGGAAATGGTCAACATTTGCACAAAAAGTATTTTTACATGGTGATCATTAAGAAGTATCTCCTTACAATTTCCACTTAAGCCAAAATGCATTATTAGCAATATGGTCAAAAATACCTGCAATATGTTAAAGTAAAATTTCTGCTAGGATAAACGTAAGCATTGGTCCTGAATACAAAAGTACATACAATTGGTGTGGAACACAGTGCAAGATATTATATTTTCATCATTATATACACTATAAGAAAAAATCCAGACAACTGAAAATTAAACTAAAAATGGAAGTGGTTTTAAATTTCAAATTCATTGAGAATACTTTATTATGTTGCATTTCTCTAGTACTATGAAGATATTGTCTTTATTACTATGTATTTACCTTACCTCATGAATTAAGAACTTTGCTATGTATAAAGAAGTGTTACTTTTTTTTTTTTTTCTCAAATGGAAGCTAGTTTCACTGTTAACTGTAGGCTACAAGACTCATTGTAAGGGGCCAGGGAGACATTGTAAGGATTAAAAGTGATATGTTTTTGAGTGGGATTCTAATACTAAATATTTGATTGAGAAATGTCTAAAAAGACTGGTTATATCTCCATGTGTAATCCTGGAGAAGGCTAGCTTAAAGAAGCTCTACTCGAAATGTGGTACATATACATACATAGGCTGAGACCCTGAATTAAATTTAAAGAGAAAAAGGTGCAGACCCTATAGTCTTTCTTATCTGTTTTCCAGTGTGCCACAAAGCAAGCAATCAGTCCAATAGGCCCGCTGCCTCTGCTAAGAGCTCCATTAACTGTATGCTCAGACTCTGAGCAGGGAAATCTTATTTGAATATAGCTCTTGTCAGCTAGTTTGTCACAACAATGAGGAAGGAAAAAATACTGAGAGAATCAAGGCAGGCAAATCAGAGGGAACTAAGTCTCAAGTCAGCTGGAAGAAGAATTTCTAGTGTCTCATTCCATCGCATGGTGACTAAAGTGAGAATGACTATTTTAAAGTGGGTAAAATTTTTAAAGGTTCTATTCATAAATAAAAGACATGGATTTAGTGGACACTGATAGACAATCACTTCATAGTGAATACACAAATCAAAACAATCTATTAAATCTCCGAGAAAGAGAAAACATAAAGGAAAAATTGGTTGGCTGTATTCATTTGCTGCTTAGATTACAGAACCAATCTAAAGTATTATCCTTACTAGAGGTAAGTGTTATCTAAATCATACCCAGAGAGCACTATAAGAGGAAACACTGTCTCCTAGGAAAGAAAACACTCCTACCTGAGAAACATCAATAATTTCATTCTCCAATTTAACTTCTTGCAGCACCAGAATTTTCTTGAGATGACCAGCTGACATTTTGCTTCTTCAAACAGTGGACTCCTGAGGACATGAGCATCTTATGAACATTTGTTTTGTACTCCATGGAGCCATTGTCCCCCACAGCTATAATTCAGGCCTCTCTCTCTCCCTTTGTTAGACTTGCTAGGAAATAATTTTCCTCTCTTTTCTGGGCCACTGTTACGGTCCTGTGTGTTCATCATCAAACTCATCATTCCATGTGACCATAACTCAACTAAGGAAACAGAACTTCCAAGGACAAAGTACAATGACTGTAGGTCAAGCTGTGTCCCCTGAGCAGGTGCTTGTAGATGTCACACCTGGGAGATGTGTCCTGTTTTTTTGTTTTTTAGTTTTTTTTTTTTTTTTTTTTGGAAGGCTTAAGTTTTCATCAACGAAAGGAAGGTTGGCAGCAAATAGGGTTTTAAGAAAAAAGCTTTTCATTTTTTTAATCCCAATTATGTCAGAAGAGGAAAGCTTGCAAGTTGTCAACAGTTAGAGGTCTTATCCCATTTTCCCAATTATTGTGCTCAATTTTGCCTATCCTTACACAGGAAGTTTTATTATACCTAAAAGGAAAATGAATGTTTAGTTTAGCATTTGTCACATAGAGAATTACAAAATTAATTCATATCTATTATAAAGTTAATTTTTAAAAAGTTATGAAGTTAAACTGAAGTTGTGATATGAAATGAATGTTATCTTAAGCAGACGAAACATGACTCTAAGAGGAAAGGTAAGAGTTCATATTTGATTAATTGCAAGAGAATTATATAATTATTAATAATATAACTGAATAAAAACAACACAAATAAATTACAATTTATAGACAAATGAAATTAATATTTAACTTTTTCATAAATTTTAGATGGAATTCATTATTTTTTAATTTTTAAAATTAATTGAATTACCAGGAAGCCTTGGGAAAGGAGAGAACAAACTGCCAAGAGCTGTTTTCTGACCTGTTCATGTAAAAGGATGAGCATACACACATATGTATATGAATGTGCACACAGAGAGAAAGAGTCTTATAATAAATTAATAAAATAGAGATTATTAATTTGCATTTAATTAAGTCTAGCTCTTACTTTAAAGAAATGTGTACATTAATACTAATAGAAGGTGACATATGTTTTCAAATGTTAATTAATCCTAAGAAAGAAATAGAGGAGAGAAAAAATATAAAGAACTGAAGTGTGTAGAAAAGACAATGAAAGCCAGTGGAGATGCGATAGAATACTAACACGCTGACGTTATGTCATCAGTGACAATACTGATGGAATAAAAGGTTAGTATGCTGCATAATAAAGACATGGAAGGACTTGAGTCTTGCTTTTTTATTTAAAGCTAAATTTAGAGGCCTGGAGGTGGTGGCACACGCCTTTAATCCCAGCACTTGGGAACCAGAGGCCGGTGGATCTCTGTGAGTTCAAGGCCAGCCTGGTCTACAAGAGCTAGTTCCAGGACAGGCTCCAAAGCTACAGAGAAACCCTGTCTCGAAAAAACAAAACAAAACAAAAACTAACTATAAAAAATAGTTGGTCATATATATATTAAAATTTGAATAGGATTTGCCAGAAGTTACAAGAGGTAGAGAGAAAGTACTGGTAGTGAATGGCTGATTAGTTTAATGTTACAGTAAGTTATACAGAAGTAGTTCTACTGTGCTTTTCTATGCCAGTATATCTGTAAATACTATCTATATGTCCCATAGCTATAATGCTAAGAAAACTATTCCTAAAGTGCTCATCAAAATTAAATGGTAAGTGCTTGAGGATCTATATTTATTATTATTGAACATCATTCAAAGAATATATGTATTGAAAAATCATGGGTTAGCTTAGATAGTCAAATATGTGTGTTATATGTTGAATACAAAATAAATGAAAATTCACTTTAAACAAGTACATTTTAATGAATAAAATATTCTAAAAGAAAAAAGTGTGTGTGTGTGTGTGTGTGTGTGTGTCTGTGTGTGTAATGAGGGGACAAATATAAATATTTGCAAACAACCTCTTCTTAATTGCAGGTGTTCTATTCTCTCTGTACAGATTTCTGAAGATAAGAAATTCACTGCAATTCTTTTAATTAGTAGTTATATATTTTAAGGAAATTTAAATAACTTTGATGTGGGAGAGTCTTCTGTTTGAGTTGATTTCATTGGCTAATAAAGAAACTGCCTGGCCCATTTGATAGACCACCCCTTAGGTGGGTGGAGTAGACAGAACAGGAAGAGGAAGTGAGGTAGAAGGATCAGTAAGATGCCACGCCTCTCCTAAGTTAGGCAGACTGCCGTGCCTCTCCTCAGAGAGAAGCCAGACGCGATGAAGCTCCAGCCCAAGATGGATATATGCTAGAAACTTCCCGGTAAGACACCATTCATGGTGTTACAAAGATTATTCGATATGGGTTAGTCAAGATGTGAATAAGCGGCTGAAAATAATGGGCCAGGCAGTATTTAAAAGAATACAATTTGTGTGTTGTTATTTTGGGTAAAGCTAGCCGGTGGCTGGGAGCCGGGCGGTGGGAAGCCGCCCGCAGCTCCCCACTACAGAATGGTGCCCAACGTGGATAATTGAATCCACAGAAAGCCTGAGAAAGCTTGGGAAAGAATAGAGTAAAGCATGTTTTCTTGGTAGCAGCTATTTCTCAGGTTTGGCTTTGCTTGCTAGAGGTAAGAAAGCACTCTCATCTAAGAGAGGCTTCCTGACTCAGCTTTAGCTGCAAAATCTTGCAGCTCTTTTAAGAGGTCCTGCCACGAAACACTTAAATGGTATTGATGAAAAGCTGAATGTTTGTTTTTTGGTTTTCAGCCGTAGCAGGAAAAAAGCTGTGCCGTTTTAAAATGCCAGCTTTCTGGGCCGTCCCACCAGGGCAAACTCTGACTCTTTCAAGCAGGCGGTCCTGACTATGGAGCTTTTGAGTGTTGTTTAACACTGTTGCAGCTTGCTTGCTGGCAGGGACCTTGAACTGCCAAAGAATTGTGGTACCTCTGCCATGAGGCTGGAAAGCTAGGGAATGGGCTGGATCTAGCTGCCAAAGTCACGGCTTTCGTCCTACTGATATTGTTTGGTAAAGTAAAGACTCATGTAGTCAGAAAGAGAGATATACAGTAAAAGAAAAATTCAAAGTCGAAGAAAATGTCTAAGTGGTTTACACTGTGTTAAAAATATATGCAGGCTAAAGGTTAAAGTTCTTAAAAGTAAAAAATAAAGAAAAAGAAAAAGAAAAAGAGGAAGTAGTTTGTTGTGGTGGTACACACCTTTAATCCCAACACTTGGGAGGCAGAGTTAGATTGACCTCTGTGACTTCAAGGTGTGGCAGCACACACCTTTAATCCCAATGCCTGGGAGGCAGAGACAGACAGATCTCTGTGAGTTCTAGGTGTGGTAGCATACGCCTTTAATCCCAGCACTTGGGATGCAAAGGCCAGTGGATCTCTGAGAGTTCAAGGACAGCCTGGTCTACAGAGTTATTCCAGGACAAAGATATACAGAGAACCTGTCAAAAAATAAAAAAAAAGTAAAAATAAACGAAATAGAGGTTAAAATAAAGCCGTACAAAGATGGAGAATACACAAAGAATCTCGATGCTGTATACTATTATGCTCTCTTTGAATTGTTTGAATGCTGAGGAAGAAGCAATAGCTGCTAAAAGATATTTGTTTACAAATGCTGCTGAACTAATCCAAGATAGATATTTTGAAAATACCTTGACTTCAGAATTTGGATCTAAGGATATGATACTTTGGAAAGGAGTTTCTTTTGTTTTTACAGAAAATGAGACCGTGTGGATTGCTTCTATCCCAATATGGTATGATAGACCACGGCCTCCTGAAAGGTTGCTGGGAACACCTTCAGAAAATTACTTCACCCAACTGATGACTGAGATGAACCTGGCACACAGATTACACCATGAAAGACCTAATTAACAGTGTCCCCATTCAGCAGGAAGCAGTTTGGAGAGAAATAACTGTGCCCATTTTCCCAAATATTGTTTATAAATGTTCTTTTACATTTAAAGGGGGATATGATATGGAGATGAATAATTTGCATTGATATGGATTTTGCTTTAGTGATTTAAATTTAAGGTCAGTTTTGTTATATGTATATGTATTTCTGATCTTGATTAAGGTATTATGATTGTATAGTTCACTTTAAAATTGTAATGTATAATTAAGAAATATAGGTTGTTAATGGATAATCATCGATAATAGTAAAGCTTATAGTCATGTTAGTTAGATTTTCTAGATATATAGAGATATATTTCAGTAAGATAGACATTCTTCATATCTTTCAAAGACTACAGAATATTCCACTTAAATGTCTTAATAACTTAGGACTTTTCATGACAATGAGACACATCTGCTCCTGGCAGCACAAGCTACTTCAAGAGAAAGATGGGCATCGAAGAGGCTACTTATAGAGTTTGATAGCCATTTGGGCAAGAAACTGCTCTTGCCTGGACTATTGGCATAAACTGGACACAAAGAACCCTCAGAGAGAGGACTGCTGAAGTTGCCTAAAAGTGAGATGATCTTTCGGGGTTCCTGATTCATGAAAGAGTCTGTGAGACATTCTGCAGGACACAGCAGAAAGTGACTGAACTGCTTTCGAAATTTCCTGCTTCGTGGAAATGTCTGCTGGAAACTATGAACCTGTAGGCTGAAGATGGATGCCCCAACGGTACAAAAGAACTTTGGGTGGCTGTCCAGGTAGCAAGATGTCTCTGTGATTTCTAGAGTTTTGGAAGTAGCTTACTTCTTGTTCAACTAGGTAATATTATATCCTTCTGGAGTCTTTGATGGAGTTGAAGAATAAATAGATATAGTTTTCCTTAGTTATGATAAAAGATAAAGTAGGTATAAATATTGTAACTGTAATTCTTACTTGATAACTGTTTTGTTATATGTAATTTTACTATGTTAAAGTTAAAGCCTTTCTTTTGTTTAAACAGAAAAAGGGGAAATGATGTGGGAGAGTCTTCTGTTTGAGTTGATTTCATTGGCTAATAAAGAAACTGCCTGGCCCATTTGATAGACCACCCCTTAGGTGGGTGGAGTAGACAGAACAGGAAGAGGAAGTGAGGTAGAAGGATCAGTAAGATGCCACGCCTCTCCTAAGTTAGGCAGACTGCCGTGCCTCTCCTCAGAGAGAAGCCAGATGCGATGAAGCTCCAGCCCAAGATGGATATATGCTAGAAACTTCCCGGTAAGACACCATTCATGGTGTTACAAAGATTATTCGATATGGGTTAGTCAAGATGTGAATAAGCGGCTGAAAATAATGGGCCAGGCAGTATTTAAAAGAATACAATTTGTGTGTTGTTATTTTGGGTAAAGCTAGCCCGTGGCTGGGAGCCGGGCGGTGGGAAGCCGCCCGCAGCTCCCCACTACATAACTTTATATCAACTGGTTTGGGAATAGTCAGAATTATAATATTGAGTTAATCCAGGTTACAGGTAGCCATCAGGAAAACTCAGAGGTCAGACAGTACTGGGCAATGTGCCCTAGATGCACTTCAGTTATTTAGTTATTTCCAGTCACTAAAGACTCTAGTTTCTGTAACCTAGTAATCAGAAAGCACGTGGAATAAACAAATTATTATATCCTTGAGAATTTACCATGAACCAAATAAGCATAAATAGTTCCTTTGGCACACATTTGGTCAAATCAAATTTTTTACCTGCCTGAAGTTGCTTCACAAAAGTTTTGTTTTTGTCTTTTCTCAGTTTCTGTCTTGACTGATTCAAATAATCTTTGATTATTTACAAGACCAAGTGCATTTAGAAAATATACTGTTTCTTAAGACAATTCTACATGCTTTGATAGATTATGTATTGTTAATATGATTTAGTGCTACTGAACATGGACTGCTTGCTAAATATCCTTTTGCTCTCTATTCTACCTTCCATTGGACAACATTTAGTTTGTGACATCTCACACTGTTTATTTTATTTTGTCTTTTTGTCTAGAAAATAAGCTCCTTAAATCACTAATCTTGAATGCTTCCCTTTATAATCTGCCTTTGCATTTTACCATTTTTGGACACACTCATCTCCCAAGGAGGCTGGAGACTAGGGTATCCTTGCTACAAGACAAAGAATAAGGTTGTGAGCACTTTTCATTTTACCATAAACCTATATTCATATATTCTGTCATTAACACACCCTTCCTCTTCTGTCTTTCCTGATAACACCTTAACTCACCACCACCTCACTTTATCACTTCATCACATCGTCTTGACACTGGAAACAGATAAATTTAAAACTTATGTGTGAACCCAGCATATCATCTCTAGCACAATACATTAGTCCTTGTGCTAAGTATTGCATTTTGTGCAGTCTATAATACTTAAAATCATTCAGCATATTTATTACCACCACATCGATACTCGAGAAAAATGCCTACTGAGTTGGACGTTTAATTATTAATTTTCTTTTCTGAACTTGGGATTCTTCCAGGCATCTTAAAGAGATATTGTTCCAAATAATTGTTTCATATGCAATTCAAAGTAGCAAATTAATTAGTAAACAGATAACAAACACTCAATATGTTCTAACAAAAAATACTTTAAATTCTGTGATATTTGTCTTACAAACATGGCTACTAGATATTTTTAATCATTCAAAAGTCCCCATTAAATTTTGTTTTAATTTTTTAATGTTCATTCCACTTTTGTTTTTCTCAGTGAATTTAAGTCTCAACTAATTGCAGTAATTGTTGTTGTCTACTCAAGCCCATATATAATATTGCCACATATTATGAATATTCATACCAATATAATAAGATTAAGGTAAATTGGCCAGTGAATAACTTCTATCAGAAGAAACATTTTCCCTGTGACTGATATTTCCAGCAGACAAAGGATAGTCTCCACAAATAATCAATTATACGAGACCACAACATTTACACTAACACAAATATTGATGAAATTTATTGATGTGAGATGTCAGTATTGAATGAAATCAGAGCTTCTAGTTCAGGTATTGCCATAGCATTGACAATGACATAAATGCTGTTGGTTGTTTCCTTTATAGGTCTGAGTAATCCGAATAACAGACTAAGAAGCACATTAGGATAAAGAAAATTTGTGCAATGGAGACAAATGTTATTTTGCTTTTGAAAAAGTCTTTGCAAAGATTTTTAAGAGCTATAGATAAGATTCTTAGATCAGTGAAGTGAAACCTCCTTATAAATGACACAATCAGTAGAAATAAAGTCATCCCTACATAATTAATTCAGATGTATGTTTGTTTAATAAAACGAATGATTTTTCTTAATAGCAAATTGTGTGGATGATTGGGGTTTTAACACAAATTCATAAATCTAAAGTAAATTAATTGAACCATTAATAACAAATGTCTTTAGTGTTCCTGGAATAGGAGAAAAATGATGCAAAGTTTAACAGAACGGAAGTTTGAAAACCAAGCAAGAAAAATGTCAAACATATATTCAGATTGTTTGCATATATAGAGATAAGTATCATTTATATACAGTTAGGTTTGCTGATTCACTGTCTTAACTCACAACATGAGTAGATAAAACAGATAAGAATGAGTTTAAGACTAGAGGCAAGGAAATTACTACTTTAAAGCCCCATGCCAAGCCAATTAAAATTAAGAAGAAAAGAAAACATCTTACTTCCATTGGCTGAAACAAAATACCATCTAAAAATATAATAAGATTATAAAACCTAAAACAAAACACTATCTAAAAAACAAACCTAACTTCATCCTTCTGAGATTTTGGTGATGGATAGTGGGGCAAAAATTCTGAATGCTGTGGAAAGAATATCCTGGTGATCATGGCAGTTATATTTCTTTTATAATACTTTCAAAATTAGCACACATGGTCATGAGTTTTATTGTAGCATTTTCCTATACATTTAAGTTTGATTGCTCCTTTGTCCCTTGAACTCTTCCATTGGCCGTGTCTCCAGGCACCCATTTGTCTCTACGATTAACCTTCATAAACTAATAGAAAAATGTATTCAACAAGAAAGACATTCTTTTTCTCCACCTCATAATACGTTTCTAGTTTACCTTCCATCACTGCCCTATAAATACAGGTATACAATAATTGAAAGGTAGCCTCTGCATATTGGAGAGAACATTTATCTTTCTGAGGCTGGCTCATTTCATAAATTTTGTTTTTGTCAATCCTTTTCTTCTTAAAGTCTGTAGACTCATGAATAAAGAAGGAAGCATCTTTCCATGGCAGTTCTTCGGACTTTTTGAGCCAATGACATGAATCAGTCTTGAACATAGACCAGTATTTATTCCAAATGCAATCCCCTTAAAGATCCCATCAAAATTCTTCACAGATCTTGAGAGGACAACAATCACCTTTATATGGAAGAACAAGAAACCCAGGATAGCCAAAACAATCTTATACAATAAAGGAATTTCTGGAGGCATTACCATCCCTGACTTCAAACTCTATTACAGAGCTACAGTATTGAAAACAGCTTGGTATTGGCATAAAAATAGAGAAGTCGACCAATGGAATCGAATAGAAGACCCAGATCTTAACCCACAAATCTATGAACACCTGATTTTTGATAAAGGAGCTAAAAGCACACAATGGAAGAAAGAAAGCATCTTCAACAAATGGTGCTGGCATAACTGGATGTCAACCTGTAGAAGAATGAAAGTAGATCCGTGTCTATCACCATGCACAAAACTCAAGTCCAAATGGATTAAAGACCTCAATATCAATCTGAACACACTGAACCTGTTAGAGGAGAAAGTGGGAAGTACTCTACAACATTTGGGCACAGGAAACCGCTTCCTACGTATAGCCCCAGCAGCACAGACATTAAGGGCAACATTGAATAAATGGGACCTCCTGAAGCTGAGCAGCTTCTGTAAAGCAAAGGACACTGTCACTAAGACAAAAAGGCAGCCTACTGACTGGGAAAAGATCTTCACCAACCCCGCAACAGACAAAGGCCTGATCTCCAAAATATATAAGGAACTCAAGAGACTAGACTTTAAAATGCTAATTAACCCAATTAAAAAATGGGGCACTGAACTGAACAGAGAATTCTCAACAGAAGAAGTCCGAATGGCCAAAAGACACTTAAGGGCATGCTCAACCTCCTTAGCTATCAGGGAAATGCAAATCAAAACAACACTGAGATACCATCTTACACCTGTCAGAATGGCTAAAATCAAAAACACCAATGATTGCCTTTGCTGGAGAGGATGTGGAGTAAGGGGTACACTCATCCATTGCTGGTGGGAATGCAAACTTGTGTAACCGCTTTGGAAAGCAGTGTGGAGGTTTCTCAGGAAATTTGGGATCAACCTACCCCAGGACCCAGCAATCCCACTATTGGGAATTTACCCAAGAGATGCCCAATGATATTACAAAAGCATTTGTTCCACTATGCTTATAGCAGCATTATTTGTAATAGCCAGAACCTGGAAACAACCTAGATGCCCTTCAGTGGAAGAATGGATGAAGAAAGTGTGGAATATATACATATTAGAGTACTAGTCGGCGGTAAAAAACAATGACATCTTGAATTTTACATGCAAATGGATGGAAATAGAAAACATCATCCTGAGCGAGGTAACCCAGGCCCAAAAAGAGGAACATGGGATGTACTCACTCATAATTGGTTTCTAGCCATAAATAAAGGACATTGAGCCTATAATTCGTAAAAAATCCTAGAGAAGCTATATAAGAAGGTGAACCCAAAGAAAAACATATAGTTATCCTCCTGGTTGTTGGAAGTAGACAAGATTGCCGGACAAAAAATGGAAACATGGGGGTGGGGTGGGATGGGGGGGATGGGGGGATGGGGAGAGAAAAGGGTGAAGTGGAGGATGGGAAGAGCTTGGGGGAATAGGATGGTTGGGGTATAGGAAGGGTGGATATGGGAATAAGGAATTATATATCTTAGTTAAGGGAGCCTTTCTAGGGTTGGCAGAGACTTGACTCTAGAGGGGTTCCCAGGTGTCCAGGAAGACAACCCCAGCTAGTTCCTAGGGCAGCTGAGGAGACGGTGCCAGAAATGTCCAGATCCTATTGTCATACTCATGAATATCTTGCATATCACCATAGAACCTTCACCTGGCATTGGATGGAGAAAATGACAGAGCCCCACATAGGAGCACCAGACTGAGCTCTCAAGGTACTGATGAGGAGCAAAAGGAGGGAGATCATGAGCAGGGAGGCCAGGACCGCGAGGAGTGCTTTTACCGGTAGACCACCAAGTCCAGTCAGAATGGGACTGATGGAACAGGGGACCAAACCGGACTCTCTGGGTGTGGCTGACGGTGCAGGAGGACCGAGAAACCAAGGACAATGGCAATGAACATGAACTCTACAGCATGGACGGGCTCACTGTGAGCCTTGTCGGTTTGGTTGCTCACCTTCCTGGACTTGGGGGGAGCTGGGAGGACCTTGGACTTGGCATGGTGGAGGGAACCCTGATGGCTCTTTGTCTTTGGAGAGGGGTGGAGTGGAGGTGTGGGTGGAAGGGAGGGGAGGGAAGGGGGAGGAGATGGGAATCTTGAATAAAAAAACGAGAAAAAAAATTGTACCTATTAGACATGAACTAAGTTTTTGATTTAAGTTTGACTTCCAATTCTGGATAAACCATTTATTAGACACTGAAGACAGATATTTAGGCTTCTTGGTAATTTATTTTTATATTTCTTTTAAAATTTTGATCTATACAAGAATTCTTCTTGCCATCTTAATTTAAAGATTTCTTTATATTCTCTACCTGTCCTCATTTATGAAAATAAATTTCTCTTAGTTTGTTAAAAAAAAATAAAATAAACCATAAAAAAAATGACATGACCATGACAGCTCTTATAATGGAAAGCCTTTAATTGCGTCTTGCTTACAGTTTCACAGGTTTAGCCCGTTATCAGCATGGGGAGTAGAATGATAGTACACTGGCAGACGTGGTGCTGGATGAGAAACTGAGAGCTGTACATTTTAATTGGAAGGCTGAAAGAGGAGAGAGACGCTGGGCCTGGCTTGAGCTTTTGAAAGCCCCCAAACCACCCACCACTACAAACTTTCTCCCGCAAACCTACACAAACAAGGCTACACTTCCTAATTTCTCTTAAATAGCACCACTTCTATTTATTAAAATATATGAGCCTATGGGGTCTATTTCTATTCAATTTATCAGAGTAACTCACCATACAAGCCAATTAAAAGAGGGGGAAAAAAAGGAAACATGTTCATCTCATTAGATGCAGTAAAGGCCTTTGACAAAATCTAACACCCCTTCAAGGCAAAAGACATAGAAACACTAGTGATACATGGGGCATACCTCAATATAATAGAGGTGATTTATTGCAAGCCCACATCCACCATCAACCTAAATGGAGAAAATCTGAAAGCATTTCCACTAAAGAACAAAACAAGGTTGTCCACCCTCTCCACTATTGGGAGCAGTGAGACCCCAAATCGTGAATTTCTTGTAAACACTTGTTTTCCCCTGATCTGAGTGCCTACAGCTGCTCTGAGCACGAGACCTTCAGGAATTCCTGATGGCAGGAGAGTGGTTTCTGGTGGGTTTGGCTGTTGCGTGGCTATCTCTATATAATCTGCCCCTGAACATAATAAAGGGGGGCATTCTTGGGGAATTCAAGGATGACCCGTGTCGCTGTCTCTCTGTCTGTGAGTGTCTGTGTATTTTAACCTCCAGCCCCATTGCCCGAAGCTCACGAACTAGGTGCCAGTGCACAGAGTGCAGACACCGGGGTGCGGTGCGCGGCAACTGAAGGTCCCCACTGAGATAGCAGCACTCCACACCTGTTCTATTGAACAGCTTGGAAACTTAGAGCAAGAAAACCATTGAAGATGATCAAGGGGATACAAACAATAAAGGAAGAAGTCAAAGTATCTTTATATGCAGATGATACAAATGCCTACAGAAATGACCCTAAAAATTCCACTAAGAAACTACTACAGCTGATAAACACTTTAAGCAAAGTAGCAGGACACAAAGTTAACACACAAAAATTAGTAGCCTTTCTATATGCAAATGGTACGTGTACTGAGATAAAAAAAATCAGGGAAGCAATTTCTTTCATCACACCTCAAAAATAAATAAATAAAATATTTTGGAATAGCTCTAACAAAAAATAAAATAAAAAAAAGATTTTACAATCTTTCATTTTCTAGTAAAAAAAATACTTTTATCATTTGGAGTTATACTAAATCCATTATGCAGTCATGGTAGTTACTAGGATTTTGCTCCACCTTCCAAAGATATTGCTACCAGTAATATAGTTGGCGACGTTTATCAGCAGTGAGATGGGGGAAGGGCAGATATAGGAGCAGGGAAGAAGATACCTACAATAAGGTATCCATTTTAGTGTTGGCAAGAGACTTGGATCTAGAGGGGATCCCAGGTGTCCAGGGGATGTCCCCAGCTAGGTCCTTGGACAGCAGAGGAGAGGGTGCCTGAACTGTCCTTGCCCCACTATCACGCTGATGATTATCTTGAGTATCACCATAGAATCTTCGTCCAACGATGGATGGAGATGGAGACAGATGTGCTCATCAGAGCAACGGACTGAGCTCCCAAGGTCCAGTTGAAAGATAGAAGGAGGGAGAAGATGAGCAAGGAAGTCAAGACCAAAAGGGTTTGGTCCACCAACTGAGGCAGTGTGCCTGTTCTAATGGGGTCTCACCAAATCCAGCTGGACCGGGTCTGAATGAGCATGAGACCAAACTCGTCTCTCTGATTGTGGCTGGCAATGGGGGCTGACGGAGAAGCTATTGATAAAGGCACTGGGACTTGTTTTTATGTCATGTTCTGTTTTTTTGGGACCCTAACCTATATGGATGCACAGCTTCCTAAGACTGGATGTAGGGGGGAGGGCCTTGGACTTCCCACAGGGCAGAATTCCTGGCTCTCTCTCAGGCAGGGCAGAGAGGCGGGAGGGAATTGGGAGGAGGGAAGCAAGTGTAAATAATTGAATGGAAAAATAAAAATTAAAAAAACACTCAATATCTTATAGAAGAGCTCAAAGGGAATACACGGTGATAAGATATACCTGTATTTAAAACAAGATACTGTCCAACTCTTTTTAACAGTGACATTTTTCATTAATCTTTAGAATGTGAGTTACCAAACTATATAGAATAACATATATTTAACCATTATGATTTCCAATTTTTGATCAACACAGAATTTCTACTGTTACACTGAATAAGGCCATAGTATGTGTTTATTCATCACAGCTTTATATATTTTTGTCGTAGCTATTTTTTTTTTTAATATTGGTTTTCTTCTTTTTCCTTCCCACACTACTAGTCACATGTTCCAGGGTTGCCTTCGGCTGTGTGGACAGGTCATTTGAAGATTAAGAATGCGGCTGACAACTTACTCCCTTTGCTGCTTCTGTCGTGGTTCCCACAATAACTTCATTTCTGTATAACCGCCTGTCCTAAACTCAGCAGGTGAACTTGGTTGGTCTCACCCAATCAGCAAGTGTTCCCGGATTCTATCCCTTAAGTTACACTTTTTTTTTCCTCAATTTTAAGTAATGTATATTAAATGTCATTTTCATTTGGATTCAGGACATGATTGCGACACAGAATAAAGACATCAAGGTTCCCAACTGCCCATGAAGATATTCTAAATTTTGGCCCAATTTCAAAATTTTTAAATTAGAAGGTGAAATAGTATAAAAACCATAAAGTAGAGATATCGTCCTGTGTGTCAGAAGGATTTACAAAGGTGGATTTTAGAAAAAAAAAAAGAGTTTGTTGAAATTTAGAATGTGTAAGTTTAGCTTTTCTAGCTTTGCTTATTATCCTGCAATTTTACAAATTTTCATCTTTATTTAATTTCAGAGGGAAGATGATAAAAGTGACACCCCGATTTAATGGTGCTATTTTAGCTTCTAAAAGTCATTGACTTAATCTTACTTGGAAAATCGAAGGGGTGTCACAGTAGAATGTAGTAGATATTTTTGTTTTGTTTTGTTTCATTTTTAAAATAAATAGAAAAATTAGTGGCAAAAGAGAATAATGTGCTTCAATTCATAACTTTTTCAATGCATGACACCCCAGTTTTAAACCTTCATTATATTATTATATTATTGTAAACAAAGAAACAATAAACTTAATACTTTCAACAATAAATTTATCTTTGATATCAGCTCAAAAGAGTAAAGAAGCTGAAGAAGGAAGAGTGAGTTTGTTAGTAGAGACCCTTTATTTCATCGAACAGTTGCTTTGGACTCTAAAAAGCATGCCTTTGGGCACTAAACTTATTCTGTGACCTTGCTGAAAACTCAGTGAATGACCAGATATAATAAAAAAAGGAAAAATCTTAATGGAAGTAGTAATAGCCTTAGGCACAGTTATGGGTTCCCTGGAGATCCCATATACCTGTCAACACCTGACAGGGCTGTCAATGACTTTTGTGTCTGTGTTTGTCGGCACCTGAAGATTGTCAGCAGTTCAATAATAATAATAATAATAATCAGTTAATAATAGCAGTGTGGTCGCGTTGACGCCTATCCTGAAGGAAGGTTTCTCTCTCTTTCTCTCTTTCCCAAAACGAACATAAGTTTTCTTTCTTCTGAACTGATGGATTATTACAGAATGCCTTGCCAATCTCTACATTTCTTCAGATTTTTTTATTTACAGTTTTGGAATTGGAAAGTAATTAAGAAAGGTACATTACCAATTTTTAAAAGTATAGTACAAATAACTCTTACTCTATCTTTTTCTCTATGATTTGTTTGAAAGACTTCCAAACAATGAGGGTTTAAGATTTTAAGAATGTTTTCCTTAGAGAGTGAATATGTGCTGCTTGTTGGTGTATCTTTGTTTGTTCATAACATACTGGAATACTGCTCACACCCTTCAGTTGGCACTTTTCTGAGATTAAAAAAAAAAAGCTTTATTCCTGCAAGAAATATCTCTTGCAAAATATATTATTCATAAATTTTAGATCTATATTTTCACTGATGTTTGCTTTACAATGCATTTCTTCATTTTTCTCACTAAACGCTTCTATACTTTGAATTTAGAAAATCTGTGTGATTGAATTGATAATATATTATATGTGTACTTGGATGCATGCCTATATTAATCTATAGGAAACATATCCTTTATTAATGTGAAGACTGAACATGTTCATTAAACACCCCTAATCAAGTACATTCATTTTATATTTATTCTTCAATTTTTCCCCTCCTGAGACTCAAATTATAATGACAACTGTCTAAAATTGTTTTTTTTATATATAGTTAGGCAAATATTTACAGGGATAGTCATCTTTACATTTTTTGACAAAGACTAATGTGTAGATCTGCCCACATTTTTTATCATTTTATCAGTTAGCTATGCTTCTAAATTTTCCATTCTATAATATGTTTATCTAAATTGTAGACATAGATTTGTTCTACATTCTGTGGTACAGGTAGAGTGCACTTGTGTGCATATTCACCGTAGGTTGGGGTAAATATATCTATTTGTATGTGTGAATGCATGTATGGTTGTACTGGTGGTGCCCAGAAGTTGAGACTGGCTATTTTTTTTTCCTTTCTATCACTTTTCAACTTATATTTTGAAAACAGGTCTCCTACCTAACTGATTGAAATAGGCTGGCTTGTAAGCAAATCCTGTGGAATACTCCTGTGGTTGGCTTCCTTAATGGGTTTGTAAGTGCACTCTACTCTATGTGACTTATTTTGAAGACAGGTGCTTAGGATTAAACTGAGTTATTTTTGCTTTCACAGCAAGTTCATCATTGACTGAGCGTTGCTCTAGCTTCTCTAGATACGCCCCTACATGATATCATCATCATTCTTTTCAACCAGGTGAGTAGTAACAATGTCTTTTTGATTTTTAATTTAGCAATGTAGCTCTTCTTAATTTTCTCTTGTTCCTTTTAACTAAAGATTTATAATACTTACAGAATTTATTTTAGAAATTAACTGTTTCAATTATTTTCTTTTCTCCTTCATGTGCTTCTATTCCCCATTTTACTTCTGCAGTAAATTTTACTGTATCCTCCCTTCATTTTCTGGTGATCTTTTGTTTGTGCTTTAACAAATAAAGCTTGCCTAAAGATTGAGTGCAGAGCTAAACACAGTAGTTAGCCATAAAGGCCAGGCAGTAGTGGCACACACCTTTAATCCCACCACTGGAGAGGAGGGAAATCTCTGTGCACTCAAGGCCACTCTAGGCTACAGGAGACTGAATCTGTCTAAAGGAGAAACAGAGCCTAGCAGCGGTGACTCACACCATTAATCCCAGTATTTAGGAGTCACACACCTTTAATCCCAACACTAGAGAGGTGGAGACATGAGGGATATGATTGGGCAGAGAGAGGACTATAAGACAGGAGGAGAAGGAAGTTCGGCATTCCATCTGAGGATTGTAGAGAAAACATATCCCATCACATTCAGTCTCAGGTTTTTGTAGAGGTAAGAAATAGTAGCTGGCTGTTCTGCTTCTTTGATCTTTCAGCTTTCACTCCCTAATATATGACACCGGTAATGTATAACTAAGATCAATTAGAAATTGGGCTACATCCCTTCCTTTGTTTGTTTTGTTTTGTTTTGTTTTGTTTTGTTTATTTTGTGTTTGTTTGTTTTCGAGACAGGGCTTCTCTGTGGCCTTTTTTGTTTGTTTCTTTTTTAGCTTTCAGGTGAAAATCAGCTCTGTTAATTCAAAATCATTCTGCCTTTTCAACATAGACATTTAACAGTAACTAATTTTCATATTAGCTCTAATTTAACGCATATCATACCATTTCAATACACAGTCTTTATATGTTCATCACAAAGTATCTTTAATTACTGTTGTAATTATGTTCTGGTATCAACATGCAGTGTCAGTCTAGTCTTTTCTAGTTGAAAACATGAAAAACGTTTTATTTTATCTTATTCATTCTTCTTTTCTTTGCACATACTATTTTATGATATGACACTGTTTTTCTGGATAATGAATGCTTTTTCTTTTGATGGTGGTGCGGAATACATATATATGTATACATAATTATTATTTTTGAATATGTACGTGTATATATGTATATTTAAGCATATGTACATATGTGTGATTATATTTTATATGTGTATACATGCATATATTATGAGTATATATATGAGAACATATACATGCTTATCTATGTGTAAACCTTACCTATAATTTTTATATATCTTAAAAACAGTTTTTCTTGAATCTATCTAGTATTTCTCTCTCCATAGTCATTTTATATCTGGTATTATTATAGCTATAATAGCACTCTTCTATGTTTGTATAGTATATATTTTACACAAATTTTCCATCAGTTTCAAAATTTATTCTAAAATTTATCTAATGTAGACCACACACCTCAATATATTATATATAATTTTATTGTTTTTAAATAATTTCTGTTTGTAAATATCCTCTCTGCAGTGGCAGTAAGATTGAACTTGGAGGACAGTTTGGGTTATACCTGTCTCAGTATACTATGAAAAACTTGTAGACCTCCATATCTTTTGCTAATATTTCAAGTTAACTACCTCTTTCTACAATACATATAATATCGGTACATATTCATAAATTTAGGAAGCTGTCTGTAAAGAACGATGATAACATGCATGGAATTTAACGTGAACACCTGGGAGTCATTGTCCTTTCTACTATCCTTGTACATTGACCTCTCAGTTTTAACATATATTAAAACTATTGCATTATCTGACACAACTACAAATTACTTCATTAACACTTATGGCAATGTTTATGTTTTCTTATTCTGAAACTGTAAGCGTTTCCAGCCAATCTCAAATAATAAAATATAAAAATAATAAAACAAACTAGTACATTGGGAAATATGAGTAAACACACTAACTTTGAACATATCACTATTCTTTAACCTTTATTGACAAGTAACAGCCGTAGGTGTATGCAATAATGCTCACTCCAGAATGCTCAACATTCACTAAGCTATTATAATGAATCGATTTTGTTCACTTTTTAAAACCTTGAGGTAATAAAAAAACTTGCAGATAAATAAGAAAACCATATATTCAAATAAAACACAACCAAAGTCTATACAGCTTAAGAAACTTATATAAGGTGATAATTTGGATTTAAGAAAGAAGTTGTAAAGCTTCACATTATTTTATGTTACTTACTCATCACCAAAACAAAATACAAAAAAATTTGGCAAATTAAAAAATCAATAGCTCTGTTGCAACTTTAGGTTTTCTGGTTCTGTTCTGCATTCCCAGCAAGAGGGTATGAAGATCCCTTCACTCCACATCTTTTCAACTTACATTACCCGGTATGTTCAGAATAATTGTCCCATAGCTCTGACTAGGTATCTCAAAGTAGTTTAGCTTTTTATTCCTGTGACATTATTGACTATTACCCATTTGTTATTTACCCATATTTGACTGATAACTTCATCTCCTTGGTATTCAGTTTCTGTAGTTCTTCATAAATTTTGGACATTAGTCTCTTTTCTGATTTGGAACTGTGAAATATTTGCTTCCATTCTGCAAGATATATGTTTTCTCTAATTACTGTTTCCTTTGCTGTACAATTTTTTGTTGTTGTTTTTAAATTTAATGTAGCCCCATCCGTTGAGACTGCTGTTATTTCTGGTGATGTTTATATTCTGGATAAAAAGTTCTTTCCTGTAACAAGTCTCACATTGGAACAAGGTCCTAGCATTCGTTAATCTAGTATAATAAATCAACTCTGGTCACATCTTTTTTTTTTTTTTTTTTTTTTTTTTTTTGGTTTTTCGAGACAGGGTTTCTCTGCAGCTTTTTTAGAGCCTGTCCTGGAACTAGCTCTTGTAGACCAGGCTGCTGGTCTCGAACTCACAGACATCTGCCTGCCTCTGCCTCCCGAGTGCTGGGATTAAAGGCGTGCACCACCACCACCAGGCTGGTCACATCTTATGTAATACTTTGACTAGGTTTTTCCTTGTTATATCTTGTGTTTCATCTTCTTTGCACATTGCTAACTTCACAGTAACTAGAAATAGTGTTTTATCAGATAATCAGCAAGCTGAGTTATATCGTCACATGCCACCTGCTGGAGGCATCCTGCTTATTATTAATAGCAATTTTGCTTTTGGTTATGACTGAACTGTACATTCTACCTTCTGGTAGCCAGTACTTTCTAAGAAGGCAAGCTGTGTGGTTTTCCATAAGCAGTGAACACTGCATTAACATTGATGCCTCTCTTTGTCGCCTCTTCTTTAATAGCAAGGACATTTTCCTGGACCCAATTTATTTAGGTAACTCTTGACAATGAAAACGTGTGAAGAAATTCAGCCTTAACCTTCTTTGAACTCCTCTTATGCCCTTTCCAAAATAAACATTGAAGTTCTCTAGAAGTCATTTCAGTAGTTGCAGTCATAAATAAATGACTTCAGGTTAAAACTAATAAAAGACTGGAGGATAATAGGCTGAAAGAATGAATATTATCAGATCGAATTTGAGTGAATTTAAAAATGGAATCCAGAGAGTACAGAGACTACTTCTCCCATGAAAGTCCTATTGGGTGTAAACATGTCCTGACTTATTTTTCATAGCACATTCTAATAAGTCATATTTTTGTTTAATTTTTAGTCACACAATTAAGATGATTTTAGTCTTTAAGTTTTCCCAGGTTCATATTTGGTCCACATATGAAACAATATTTAATAATGGCTCAACGTCCTATTAAAAATTATATAAGAATCTTAATGAAAACAACTTGGTATTATTTTTTGTATGTTCCTAGTTGACAGCCACATGTTATCAAGGAAGATATTTTTATATAAAATTTTTTGTAACTGAAATCAATTATTAGTAAGTTAGAACTTTGGATACTAGTCGTTTTTATCTGAGTGACCAAATATTTAGTATATTCATTGGGAAAAATCACTGCTGTTTGGATAATATTTAGATAATAAAGTCTTTGAGTCTCACTAAATAAAGGCAAAAATAAAATTGCCAACAGTTTTCAGCTAATGTAGTACATTTAGTATTATAATCATTATTATCCCAAAAATATAACTCCTGAGCTGCGACATGATAGAAAAAAATATAATTGTTTAAAAACCCAGCTTAGAAATCAAACAGTTCCCCAAAATGACATGCTGATCTCCCATTACAGTCTCTTCTCTTCCTTCACCTACTACTTAGAGTTTGACTCAGCAAATCAACAATGGCAAAGCCTACTAAGCATATTTCATCGTAATTGTTTTACCTTTGTACAGATACATTTCTTTTCCCAATGCCACCTTGGCAGGTCACTTGTCTCATCCATCACATAGGCTTAACTATGCTCATTAAGCAACCATCAGAGAAAATCAATATTAAGCATTATGCCCCTTGCATTACACAAATGAATGTGACAAAGAACTAAGTAACCAGAAGCTCGATTTCCTGACCTTACCTAGAAAGAAAAGGCAGGCTTCTTCGGCACGGGGATGTACCAGGTTTCTCATTGCCCTCATCTTTATTCTTGGCTCCTAATCCCTGCCTGTCTGTCACCTTTTCATATTTATCATGCATTCCTGGTGCTTGACACTGCAATAAGTGGTTTGAGATTTACAGTTTTTATTTGCTCTTTGCCCTTTAAAAGCAGTTTAATGGGATGAACAAATACGGGCAAATAGATTATATTACTAGGCTCATATGGTTGGATGAAGTAAATAAATAAGATCAAAACCAATAAAACCCACATTTACAGAATAAGGATTATAATTGTTTAAGGGTTGTTTATAATATCTGAAGTATCTAGGTAAAAGAAATGAATAGGAGGTGGACATTGTAAAGAAGAATTCCATCACACAAAGCATCTCACACATTTTCTTCATAAATGAAGCAATAGAGAAGGACTGAAAGCGTAAGATTAACTAAACAATTTGTACTAAGATAGCAATAATACAAAACTCTAAAATTTAAAAATTTGATTTCTTCATCTTTTATCTTATTAAGTTCCCAAATTCTAAAAATAAAGAAACCTAAGATATCTCAAATCTGACACTGATCTCTGTCTTGAATAAACTTTGTAAAATTAGTGTACTTCTTATACATTCAAAGATAAAGTTGACTCTCAGTAGAAAGACAGAAGCGAAAAGAGTGATGGTCCACAACTTCTTTTTTTTTTTTTTTTTTTTTTTTAGTTTTTCGAGACAGGGTTTCTCTGCAGCTTTTTTAGAGCCTGTCCTGGAACTAGCTCTTGTAGACCAGGCTGGCCTCGAACTCACAGAGATCCACCTGCCTCTGCCTCCCGAGTGCTGGGATTAAAGGCGTGCGCCACCACCGCCCGGCTGGTCCACAACTTCTTATAACACATTTTATAAAGCTTTCAAGGCTTCCAAGAATGTGTGTGTCTGTGTGTGTGTGTTTGTATATATACTTGCATATATGTGTGTGGGTGCGTGTATATATATATATATATACTTGCATATATATGTGTATACACACGCACACACACACACACATATATATATATGCAACTTGTATTCCATTAAAAAATAATCTATGAGTAGAGACAAATAGACCTGATTCAGAATGAACCTACTGCACACCCCTTATGTGACTCTAGAGAAACTACTGAAGTTCTCAGGTTTTGTTATCTCATTGTAACAAAATAATATTCAGAAATAAATTTCTTACTTTTCTCTTTAAGGATTAAATTTATCAATTTCAATAAATGGAGTAAAATAGTACTTAGTATCAAATACGTTCTGAATAAGTATTTCCAACTCATATCACCATTTTTGAAAAATCTGAGTATCTCTATGTCACAACATGGTGCCATAGGTAGCCATCATTGACATGTACTATGAGAGCAATAATTAATTATACCATTTACCAATAGGTCTTTTTTAGAAAGATATATTACAAGGCAATATGATAACAAAAATATAGAAATAATTCAGACATGAGATTCATAACCATAAGACGTTTCCAGGTTTATTTGTAATACCCTATATCTGGGTGTTACTTTTGAAGTAATTTGAATTCTGTGCTCAAATGCAAAAATATTGAGAATTTTGCCATGACAGCTTATAGGTTATAGAAAATTGAAACTATTATGTGTCAAATATTGAATATTAGCCAAATGTATGTATATGACAACATACCTTTCATAATGTCTATTATTAATAACCAGAAATCATTTGCTTGAATTTCCTTTTGGGGAAAGTGAAGCTTATGAGAAGTGTTACAGTGTGTTCCAAGAAGTCAATCTTTGATGTGGAATTTCCCTTTTTATGTTTGAATAGCGTTAATGAATAAAGAAGCTGCTTTGTACCTATAGCAAGGCAGAACTTAGGTAAGTGGGAAAGACAGAATTGAATTCTGGGAGAAAGAAGAATGGAGTCAAAGAGACACCATGGAGCTACTGGAGAAATGTGCTGAAACTTTGCTGATAGATTAATAGAAATGGATTAAATTAATATGTAAGAGTTAGCCAATAAGAAGCTAGAGCTAATGGGCCAAGCAGTGATTTAATTAATACAGTTTCTATGTGATTATTCGGCTCTAATCTAGTTGGAACCCAACAAGCAGCCTCATTCTACAAATCTTGAGTCCTCTTCTATTTTGAACATATGCATACATGGTAGTATATGCTCATAATTTTAGGTACTGAGTGATCTTAGAGGAAAAGGAATCTGGAGTTCAAGTAATCTTTAGCTACATAGTAAATATGAGAGCAACCTGAGCCACCTGAGACCATGTATTTAAAAAGAAGAAGCTAGAAATTTCTAAAGTCGACCTGCCTTCTTCCAAGGCTCCCGATAGATAGTATTTTCCATCAGTGGATACCTACCTATTTCACATTGTTTGTTCAGTGTTTCTTTATTCCTAATCTTGTGTATGCTACAATTTTGCACTCAAGTGATAAAATAAAAAATACCACTTCCCATATTTTTTCTCTTACATCATTAAATAGGAATATCGAACACATTGCCATTTTTGCCTAGATGTCCAAAGCAGTTTTATGACCTGCATGAAATTATATTGATTGCAGAATGAGATAAACTCCTACTATTACTGAGTATGATGCATTTAATATCCTCGCTATTTTTTTTAAAAATATGCCTCCCTGTATAGATAATCATCCATTTTACTGTTGTATGAGATTGCTTATTTGTTCCCAAATGCTAAACCCTGAAATAATCACACAGAAACCGTACTATCTGCAAGACTGTTAGGCCAATAGCTTAAGCATATTTCTGGCTAACTCATATTTTATATTAACTCCATTAATCTGTGCATCGCCACAAGGCTGCGGCTTACCAGTTAAAGTTCTGGAATCTCTCACTGGTGGGGCTACAACATAGCTTCTCCTTGACTCTTCCTTCTTTTTCCCGACATTCAGTTTAGTTTTCCTTGCTTAGTTCAGCTCTACCCTATCTGAAGGGGCATGGTTGATTATGATTAACCAGACTAGCTTCAATATATAATATTCAGCTTTAATAAAGGGAAGAAAAGGGAACTTACAAAAGCCAAGGTTCCAGCAAGGAGTGTAGGAAATAAAGAGGGTAAAAACAAACAAACACGGATCTTTTAAAAGTATTTAGAGCCCCGGAGGGGTCACGCCTCTCAGACAAGGGATTGGTCAGCTCCCCCATCACCTATCACAAGCCCAAATCAGCTTCTTTATTAACCAATGGTATTCATGACATTCAGAGGGGAATTCCACACCATTTTATGGTTATTATAGATAAAATTCCATTGTATAGAAGAAAAACAAATTTTCAAAAATACCTAAAATCATTTGCCTTCTAGTATAGAAGAATATTCACATTACATTATGAATGTAAATCGTTCCAGAGAGCTTTTTATGTAAATCATATGTAAGATAGGAAATATACTAATTTTATAAATAAAATAGCCATATTGCCAAAGACTAGTAAAGCAAGGGATTTTTTATTGTTGCTGTTATTTTGTTTTATTTTTTGAACCAAGATGATCATTTTGTGTATCCTCTTTTATATTTATATGTAATTTAATAGATGTATTATTTTGTAATATTAAAGTGTTTGAGCAGTGGTGGTAGGTAGGTATGGCTTTGGTGGAGGAGGTACATCACTGAGGACTGGCTTTGAGTTTCAAAATCCATGTCATGCCAAGTCTTCTCTGTCTGCTCCCTGCCCCAGCTCCTACTTGTTACTAAGCATGTGAGCTCTCAAATAAGTCTTCAGCACCATGCCTGCTTGCATCATGCCATGATCCTGTTGTGATGATCAGGGACTTGCATCTCAAACATTAAGAAACTCTTGTTTCTTGTGGTGCCTTCAACATGGTGCTTTGTTAGAACAACTGAAAAATAATTTGGATAGCTAAAGTAGAGTGAAAAGAGTATAGGATCCACAATTCTGTTTGTCTTCTCCATGTATGTGCATGCGTGCATTCATGTGTGTCTGTGTGTTTCTCTGAGTGTGTTTCTGTCTATGTATGTATGTATGTATGTGTGTGTGTGTGTGTGTGTGTGTGTGTGTGTGTGTGTGTGTGTGTGTTTGAGTGTCTGGGTATGTGTTTGTGTGTGTGTTTCTGTTTGTGTATGTGTGTGCCTGTGTATGTGTTTCTGTCTGTCTCTCTGTGTGTACATGTGTGTGTGTTTCTGTGTCTGTGTATGTGTTTCTGTCTGTCTCCCTGTGTGTACATGTGTGTGTGCCTATATGTGTCTGTGTATCTGTGTGTGTTTTTGTTTATGTGTGTGCATGTGTGTATCTGTGTGTGTGTTTATTTTACTAAAATACAGAAATAAAATTAAATTTCCTTGGGCAAAAGCAAGATAGTACAATCAACTGTTGCCGAACATAAAAAGTATACTTGATAGTTGAAAGTGAAAGTGAATGATAGATAGGGAGAAAATTAGTTATTAATATTTATCATATTCCAGTTTGCTTGCCTTGATATAGCATTTTATTCACAATATCTCATTTTTTCTAATAAAAATTTAAACTTTCTTTATGCAGTACAAAGAGAAGAACCACTGAAATAAAACAGATAATTCTCCAGAATGCTGTTTATAAGGTATCAGATAAATGCTGCTACAATGGCTAGGGTGAGGTGGTAGAGAAGAGGTTCAAGTCTGGATATATTGAATTCAGTTTCTAAGAAGATACGTTTTGTCATTATCCAAACATCTATTCAATTTCACATTGAACGATTCCTCTATAAGAGTGAGATCTGCTTATTCAGTCTTCGGAATTCTTCCTGGAGTAGAAGTAGAATTATATTTACTCTAAGAAAGATTATCCTCAGGTCACTATTTCTTATCAAAATTCTAACAACAATCAAACTAGAAAGCCTTGGGTGAGAAAAAAAAAAAAAAAACAAGCACTGGCATCTGTGTAGAAATAAAGTCATATTTAAATGTTCAGAATTGCAGTTTCCGAAGGAAAGTGCAGTTATTGCATTGTGATATACTTATTCACACAGTGTGTGTTTGCTTGTGTGTGTGTGTGTGTGTGTGTGTGTGTGTCTGAGTCTGTGTGTTCATGTGTTCCATATGTATGCTTATAGAGGTCCGAAGTGGTGGTCAGGTACCGCCTACTTATGTTTGCATTGTTTGTGTGGATGTGATGTGTAAGTGTGCATAAGTGTATGTGTTTTTCTTGCTATGCCACTGTGTACAGAGGCAATAAACTAATGTCACACATCTTCCTGTATTAGTGTCTGTCTTATTTTCTGAGACTTTATCGCTCATTGATCCTGGTGTGGTTTCAGCTAGACTGGAGGGCCCACTATCCTCAGGGGTCCTCCTATTTCTGCTTCCTCACCATGTGATTTCAGAGTCATGCCACCATACCCAGTTTTTACAGTGGTTTTGAGGATCCAAGCACAGGTCTTCATGCTGCCCAGCTCTTGTCACATTCTTATGCCTCAGTTGATAAAGCTATTGTCACATAAGAATAAGAACATGAATTCAGATTCCCAGCAATCACGTAAAAAGCCAGGCAGGTACTGCCGTGTATAACAGTACCCCCAACAGTGATGAGGTAGATAAGAGAGTGTCTTGGATGTTGGCAAAATAGATTTGAATCATGAACTCCAGGTTAAGCTAAACATCCTGATTCAAAAGGTAGTAGAGGGCAGTTGATGGAGGCACATAACATTGATCACAGGTTTCCACTTGCATGTGAACACATATGTGCATACACATATCACACAAGCACACATAAACAGACACACAGAATGGGGGAGGACACACACACACACTCAAAATGGTTCTGTTTCTATTTTGAAAACGAATCACAGATAGTAAAAGGAAAGAATTATTTTCTTTTCAGCTATGTTTTCATTTAAACTTGTAGTCAATGCAATGTTACTTTATTTTGTTTAGGTTTCAGTTTTTTGGGTTTCTTTCTTTGTTTTTCATTTTTGAAGTATCAAAAGACAGTGAAAAAGTCAATTAGATAGCTGAGAAAAAATATCTTCTTTAATATTGCAAGAGCACATGGAGGAATGTAGGCAAAATGACTTTAAAACTATTTTCATTTTATTTATCAAGTAGAAATGGATTTATTAAAAAAGCAAAAGCTTCAGACTTATTGCAAGACACTTTGTAGTCCACAATCCAAAAGCTATTTGCATTCTGACAGTGTTTCAGAGCACTGAACAGAGAGTCTGGGAAACAAACAAATAAATCTCTAATAATTGAGTTCAGAGACCATAACTGGTCGCAAGGCATAAATTTGGGGCAGTTGGCCTTCTCAGTGCCATAAAATTGCAGCACGCAGATGGATGCTGGATTTTGCCTACTAAGGTCACTGTTAATAGCAGGATGGGGCTCAGCCCATAAGTTAACACAATAGTTGCAGGGTGTTGGAAGTCATTTTCAGAGAGGTGTTTAGAACAATTAATCTTTATTCAGGTTTAGTAATATGATAACATGTAAAATATCCATATTAGTGGATATCCAGGGAGTTTCTCTGTAAGGAACTAAAGTAAACAGTATTATCTTGGAAAGTTTTTATAATGTATCAAATGACCCAGAAAATTCTAGATTAGAATGTTTACAACAAATATGAAACTTCACTATGTTTTAACTCATAATATTAGTATTTTTTTCTATTCCTTTCAAATAGTAAATTATTTTTAAAGATAAAATTTCTACCCTTGGGTGAAGCTGTGAAGCTAGCAAATTCTTATTATTTCAAAAACAATTGCTTTAATTTTTTTCTCTATAACCTTATGTCCTTACTTTTTAATTAATTATAAATTATTAGAAATAAAGTTCAAGACAAAATTGAAATCCAGTGTGAAATTGTAAGTATGAAAACATAGGAAAAGTAGGCTTACATTTAGTTATATTGAAGTAACGAGCTTAGCAGAGAAACAAAAGGCTCATCATCCCCTTGCATTGTTGACAGGAAGAGCATTGCCATATGTTTGGAAAGGATCTGTTGAACCGCTTAAAATAAAATGTAAAAGTAAATCAATAAATAATGTAACAACTTCTTCTATATGTCTAAAAAAACTCAAGTTAATCATTAAAAGGAAAGCTTCTAACACAGGGGCCTGTAAACACTTTCACACAAAAATTTCAAACTCCCTTCAGTTTTCCAAATTAGTTTTATCTACCACCCCAGTTATAGGTATTGACCATATATGGTAAGAAAATAAAGTCAGATAATACAGAGAATCTTAAATATTAAATTCATTTTTACATAGAATAAAGTCCCTTCCTTCATTTCATTTAGTAGAAAGCAGGATTGAAATGGTGAGATTTCTTTATCTCTGAGATCTATAGCTTCTTTTGTGAAGTGAGTCTAATAACAGCATTTATGGTGACACATGAGATTCAAATGAGAAAACATGTGTAAGAAGTTTAATGTCCATTAATTAGTTCATATACTGCCAATAGATACAAAATACTAAGAGATATTGAAACACATTTCTGTTTTCCTCAAATATGCATATATAGCTGCTGCTGCTACTTGGGAAATAAATCTTCATATGAGGAGACCTGTCTTCTAGTTAAAAATCAATATATGATTTTTTTTAGACTGAGCCACAGGAACTCACTGAGTCTTCACTCAGCATCCTTCAAGGGGAGAGCCACTATTCCTTACTGTTGAGACTCCATGGTGATCACTCTGTTGTTGTTTAAGGAGTCCTAATCAAGGATATAGGCTGTGTGAAGTAATTCAGCTTTTTTCCCCCAAAATAACTTAGTACTTAGGTTCCCAATACTTTTCAAGCATAAACCTCACAGCTAAGTACTCCAAATCTAGGGTCAATTACAAAATAAGTTGGTTGTGGTTTTGCATGCAGATAGATTTTTCTGAAGAGGCAGGAGAAAAAATGAGGAGGTGGAGGAAAAAGAATACCAAGGCATTTCTTCTGGGCCCTTCAAACACTGAGATGATTTAAAGGCTCCTGTGTCCAAAGTTAAGGGTTCCACTGATTTGACAGATAGTAAGCATAGTCCTTTCTGCTACCAAGATGGAAACTGAGTGCTGTACTTGCTTCAAAGGAAGAATCTGTATCAATTCAAATCCAGGGTTTTGTAGGACACCAAAATTCTAATGATTTACTCTTACACAAAGTATAGTTATCCTAATTAATGGACATAACTCCCATTAGGTAAACATGTAGAAAAAAATCTTCAAATTTGCTTGTGCCATTCTTATAATCTGTGAAATAATGATATACTTAAGCTGTGTATGTTCTAGTAAGAGCTTTCCTCAAAAAAACCTTGGCTCTCCCTTCATTCAGAGAATTCTGAATGTGTAAACTGCCTAAAGTATGAACACTGATTGATTGATCATGAGTCAATTGCTATGTCTAAAGGTCACCATTCTTTAATGTAACTATAATTGTCATGCTTAGAGAGACAGGGCAAGAACTTACTAATTTCTCTGTTTCTTTAATCCTTGGGAATACCAAGATTCCTTAGTCAGTGCCAAAGGCATCAGAGTCAAGGCATTGTAATATTAATGCCTGACATATCTTCTGGGCCTTTCCTTTGTGGAGGATAATTTTTTAATTTATTTAGTTAGTTAATAATCTAGTCATTCATATTTACTTTCCATTTAACCTTTCCAGTTTCCTTGAGCATGATGGAATACTTAGTGATTGAGATTAGAAGAAAAACAAACAAAATTTATATCTATTTGATAGAATATGTTCTATGTAATTCTCTGTAGCAAGTGGAATCTAAATTGACTATTGGGAATTTCAATGATCATTTGAATGATCTTAAATTCATTATCTTAGGTAATGTTTACAATGATAGAAACAGAAATAAATAAGGTTTACTGTGTTCAAGGAAGACAAATTCCAATACATCTGTTATCATGATGTCTATTTATTAACTTGATTCATCCTAGGTTATTTTCAGTCCTCTCTCTTTATAGTTTAAGATGAACCACTCAACATTTTCCAAGTATATCCAAAATAATTTTCTTTTGACAGGATGAAACGTCATCATAAAAATGCTTGTGAAAAACTGTAACGGATGTTCAGAAAATCTCAGCAAGTTACATTGCAGATATTCAAAAGGCACTCAGTAATTCAATAATCAAATTTGACACTAGTAAGGCTCAGAGTTTACAGAGAAGTCTAAATTATATCATTTGTCCACCCATAAAGAACAAGTCAGTCATCACACAGAATGAAAACTCATAAACTTTTTTAAAATTAATGTGCTTAAGGATGGAGCCAGCCTTTGTAATTTAAATCTGATTTTAAAGATATGTATGGAATTTTAAATTCCTATATTGCATAAAATTGCCATTGGTATTGTGGTGATTTTTTCTTTCTTTTTTTTTTTTTTTTCTATTACATAGTCACAAAAAATTTATTTCAAAAGTCACCACATATTACCAGTAAATTAACATATGAGGAAATTCAGGTCATGTGACATTTGTAAGGTTTGTAGGAAGAAACAGACCTCGGAGCATCCGATATTTCAAAGGCAGCATCAGGCAGATGCAGTCAGCTTGATACGTAAACAAGCAGTAGAAACTGAAGTGAGGTGAAGATGCATGGCCACGGTGGCACACTCCAGGACTTGGAGACGTGGCTAACTCCACCAGCAGCCAGGAGCATGTTCGATGATAGAGACTGGCAGTATGTTTGCGTAGGCAGGGAAGATATCCCATTAAGCTTGCTCTAGCCAACAGGAGCCCTTGGGAATTCGTCTGTGAGGGAGAGATGGGCGTGGTGAGGGTCCACTAACAGCACTCTGTAGGTCAGCATCTGTCTGCACCGTGCAATGGAGGAAGAAGAGTGGAGACGAGGGCGCAGTGCAGTGGGACCTCAACCAACTCTGCTAATCTCCAGATGGGATGGCCCTTCACAGGCATCCCAGGTAGTGCTTGGTGGAGGAAGTATGCCTCAGAGACCAGAGAGTGAGAGTTCATAGCCCCAGTCCATATCTAGTTTTCTCATATTAGTGCCTGGTGCAATCTCTTTCCTTCCTGTTCCTGCCACTCGGCCGACTATTTTTTGTCATGTGCTTGATTCTTATATCTCTGGAACTTTAAGCCAAATTATACTCTTTCATCCATAAGGTGCTATAGCAGAAGAGTAACATACATTTTCTTCCACAGTACTATTTACAAACAATTGAACTTAGTATAAAAATGCAGTAATCCATTCTTCCATTGAGGGGCATCTAGCTTGTTTCCAGGTTCTGGTTATTACAAAGAATGCTGCTATAAACATAGTTGAACAAATGCTTTTGTATATGATTGGTCATCTCTTGGATGTATTCCCAAGAGTGGTATTGCTGGGTCCTGAGGTATGTTGACTACCAGTTTCCTGAGAAATCACCACACTGATTTCCAAAGTGGTTGCACAAGTTTGCATTCCCACCAGCAATGGATGAGTGTACCCCTTACCCCACAACCTCTCCAGCAAAGGCTATCATTGGTGTTTTTGATTTTAGCCATTCTGACAGGTGTAAGATGGTATCTCAAAGTTGTTTTGATTTGCATTTCCCTGATAGCTAAGGAAGTTGAACATGACCTTAAGTATCTTTTAGCCATTTGAAATTCTTCTGTGGAGAATTCTCTGTTCAGTTCAGTACCCCATTTTTAATTGGGTTATTTAGAATATTAAAGTCTAGTTTCTTGAGTTTTTATATATTTTGGAGATAACACCTTTGTCTGATTAGTGAAGATCTTCTTCCATTCAGTAGGTTGCCTTTTTTTCTTAATGACTGTGTCCCTTGCTTTACAGGAGTTTTACAGTTTCAGGAGGTCCCATTTATTCATTGTTGCTCTTATTATCTATGCTACTGGGATTATACGTAGAAAGAGGTCTCTTGTGCCCATGTATTGCATGATTGATATATATATATCTATAGTGAAAGATACGCAGAACTCTAAATTTTCTAAAAATTTGATTTTAACCCACCAATACATAATAAAGTATGTTTTATACATGCTGGAACTGATTTGAAGACAGTCTATGAAAGTCTGAAATTATTTTCAAATGCACACCTTGCATCCAGCCTGGGGTGCTAGCATACCACATATCATCGTGAAAATGAAAATAAACCATTCTGTAAAGCAAAGGACACTGTCATTCAAATGAAAAGAGAGTATATCTCCCATCATTAATATCTGTCTCTCTCTCTGTCTCTCTCTCTCTGTCTCTCTCTCTCTGTCTCTCTCTCTCTCTCTCTCTCTCTCTCTCTCTCTCTCTCTCTCTCTCTCTCTCTCTCTCTCTCTCTCTCTCTCTCTCTCTCTCTCTCCTTTCCAGTCCCTTTTTACTTCTCTCTGCACTTTCTAGAATGTTTCTAACAAAGTCAGCTGAAATTGACACATATCTCTCAAGAGACATAATGTCCCCAAAGAGAAACAGAAACATGGTGTAGTGGTAAACTTTATCACAATAAAAACATATATTATTCTTTTTAGTAATAAAGTAAATTTTAAGACAGACTTGTGAACTTTATTAAATCTTAAAGAAGAGTAATAGATGCATATACTACTATAATCAATTCTATGAGAAATACTTATATTTACACATATACAGTGAAGATGGCTTTTATCTATGTTGTAGTTTGGAGATTCTGGCTTTCATTAAGAATGAAGCAGTTCCTAGTCTCATCATTTAGTGCTATTAAAAAGTTAGCAAAAATATCATTTCTTCTATTGTATATGGGAATTCAAAGAGAGCTGTAATAAATGTGATAAGTTATGGTAACCTAAAATACCTGCCTATCTGAGTTTCAAGAACACTCAAATTCCTAACTATGTTTCTCCATAATGTGGAAAAGCTTGCAGCTAATTAAATTACTTATCAGTGCAAACGTTGTGTGAATATGTCATAATACAGAGAGAACTAAGAGTAACTGAAAAAACTCCATAAAAAGGATCTAAAGAAATCATAAATTTCTCTATAAATGCATTATTTTCCATTTTTATTAGCAATTTGTCTTTAAATTCCAATAGCCATTTTTTCTAAAGTCCAACTACAGATATTAATAACTCTATCATAATGGTATATTCCAGACAGATATTTCTATTTCTTGTAAGTTTTAACATTAAAATGGGAGCAAAATTTACTTTTTTAAATATGCTTAATTGGTTGATTTAAAATGATTTAGCTAATCATGCACTATGCTCATAGGAATAAAAATATTAATAAGCATAGAGTTTTAACAAACTTCAGAAAGTATGATTCTAACCTTTTATACATCTAATTAAACTGCTACTTCTCTGGAGTCCACTGTGGCTCTACAGTTATTGTGATTGAATTGTACATTGGAAACAAACAATAAATCCCCAAAGCTTATACTATGTTGATTCGATATAATTTAATAAGAGAATATATACATCTGTGATGGAAGTACTCAATTTCACTAGCTAATTTTCTTTAATTTCACTTGAATAAGTTTTTACCCACTAGGATAAACTAATTCAACCACTTCCAACTTTCATTTTCTCATAATCTCAATATATCCTATTTCTGCTGTTAACATTGTCAGAAGGGAAAATTAGGAAAAATTCTTGAAGAGCGAAATGTTATTTCAATTCACATAGAAGCAGTTTTAAAAAGAGAATATATACCTAGGAAACAAAGGTGACCATTCAATAAAGAAACACAGTTTCAAGTCATACAGTGTCTCAAAATTATGCTATTGTTAAAAGTTGATATGGTCTGCTTTCAGAGAATGAATTTATGCCTTTGTGTCATGAACATTTAAAACTTTGTCCCTCAGTATTTTGGAGGATTTCTATGTGAACAATGATGTTTCTTTCCTCATACGTTGTTGTGAAGCAGAAATGAGCTATCATAGCCTGTGTACGCCTGTAAAAACAAGCTGTATTTATCTTAAATATCTGCAAAAAATTAATTATTGTAAATTAGCTATGGATATTAAATATTAATTCATATTTAAATCATTACTAATTTAGTCATCTAAATCTTATTCAAAATTTATTAATAAATTTATGCTTCACCAGGACTCTAACACCAAGTTTCACACAAATGCATATTCATGCACACATACACATACATACACATACATACACATACACACAAACACACACACATAAGAGAGAAAGACAAAGAGTGGGACAGAAAAATAGAAACAATAGTGCAAAATGCATACATTGATATAATTAAAATAATCGTTATGCAATATATTACAAATTTTGGAGATTACTTGAGGTTACTAAAATTCAAATTGTGTTATTTACTGAAAAGTGTGCTGCTTTTATTCATACTATTATTTGTTCCAGAAATGATCTAATGTTCATGAATAGAACAGATGGTAGTGTTCTTTCTTTCTTGAACATGTATCTCTAAAAGGTAACAAGACATGTGTGGTAAGTGTCATGAGGTTAATAAAGAATGAACATAGAGAGCCACCAGAGTGAATAGGTGTGGTCCATGTGGAATTTTCTCAAGCACATCAACAAAAGGAGAGAAAATGATATGGAGAAATATTAATGGAATGGTAATAGAATACACCAGTACTGAAGCAATATGGACTTCTAAAACATTATGGGTCTAGGAAAGAATGCTTAAGATGTTACACAGATACATCCAAATTGTATACTTATTAAATATGTAAAACCATGTAACATGCAAATATCAGTAATCCTAAAGTTTTTTATCAAGGTTAATATTTATATTTGATTATAAATAATCATTCATTTTATTTTATTGCCAATTTCTATAAATCATAATGCCAACATGCCTTTTTTATGTTTTTGAGACAGGGTTTCTCTCTAGTTTTGGAGCCTATTCTGGAACTAGTTCTTGTAGACATGGCTGGCCTGGAACTCACAGAGATCTGTCTGCCTCTGTCTTTAGAGTAATAGAATTAAAGGTGTTCACCGCCACCACCTGGCTTACAATATGATCTTTAAATAAAAGAGGTTTGCAGACTATACAATTAAGGTACTATATTTAATTTTTCTATCATCAAAATACAGTACTTTATATTGTCATTCAACTTTTACTGCATTTTTAACAGGTTACAGAAACTAATGTTGAAATTATGGATTTCTATGAATTTCACATCTTCACCTAACATCACATGCATCATGGATAGAATTTATAATGAATTCAAGCAGCTTATTTTGTACTCTGCTCTAGACATTATTACAGGAAAATATAAGCCAATACAGGGAAGCTCTCCACTAGTATTTTTTTTCTAGGCAGATCATCTATTTATAGCTTTCGTTGTTTGTTCTTTATTCTGTTGTCTTTGATTTAAATTTTCAACATGTGCATATCTTCAGGAAGCGTGTGTCTACTGTCTGCATACAAGCTGGGACAGTTATATTCACAAATACCCTCGAATGCTGGGCAGATCTGTTACAAAGAACCACACACTTGCTTGTTTTAAAAAGTATATTTCTACTGCTCACCTTTTCTTCTTTAGTATTTATTTTTCTTCACTTTTCATTTTTAGTTAATTTTCCTAATAATCTAGTTTAGCTTTTAATACTATGGACAACAATATGGAAGTACAAATAATAAAGTTTTAAGAAATGGGATTTTTGAGCATTCCAATGTCTAGACACAAAGTAATGGCAGAGATTAGAATAATAACATAAACTTTTTATATTGTTCTGTGAAGGCAAAGTCAGAAACAGAGATTTGTTCCTACTTCCCTCCTGCACTAGCCATTTCAATTACCAGGTGAGAAGCAATGCCAGAAAATGAGTGGATTTCAGAAGGTAGGAAAGAGAACACTTCAATATGCAGCCTCAGAAAGGTGATATATAGATAATGCCATCTTGTATTACATTGACTCTCATGCTCATCAGAGGGAGACAAGGAAAGCCATTGTAAGGAGAGAATTAATATAACAGAGACTGATCCAATGTTAGCCCTAAAGGCAAGTATTGTTGAAAGTATGTAGAATACCAACTGGTGTGAATTTCCCTGGGTAAGCCCATTTCTCCAACTTTGAGCATTTATTAGTTGCTTGTTTATATTTATGTAAAGTTGTATAGTAGAATATTATTTTAAAATTTGTTATTTTTTATGCTGTGGAACATTTGTTTAAGGATGTAAAGATGTGTTGCTTTAGTTTTACTACATTTGTTTAACTCTGTGAAGCTGGGATTCTTTGCCTGTCTAAAACACCTGATTGCCTAATTAAAAGCTGAATGGCCAATAGCAGGACAGGAGAACAGATAGGCAGGCCTGGAAGGCAGAAAAAAGTAAATAGGAAGAGAAATCTTGGAAGAAAACATAGAGGACCAAAAAGCTGTAAATTTTTATAATTAAGAGAAACTCATCTATTTAAATCCCTAAACCATTGGATTCTTCCTAGTATAAAAAAAATCAGTCTTATCTGTCTGTTCTAAGGAAACTTTTTTAATTTTTGCATGTTTTGATCATAGGAAGCCTCTTCCCAAACTTTTCCCTTGTCTTCTATTCAACTGATTTGATTTCTTTTTATTTTTAAACCTTTAAGACCAATTTGTGCTGCCCAAATATTCTTAATGTGCAGTCTTCCCTGTTAAAGCTGTTCTTTTACCAAGGCTAAAATTCTAGAACAAGTGTTCTCTTCCTGTCGGAATAGCTACCTATTCCCAATAGTTCCATTGTTAGGAGAAGAACTGTATACCCCACATCTTTCTCCATGCTAAAATTTGTGATAATGTGGGCCTATATGGATTCAGAACATATTGCTGCAACCATTGTGGAGTGCTCTTAAATTCTACCACCTCTATTTCAATTATTCATCTGAGTATAAACTGAGTATAAACCACAGCATTTTGACTGTAGTCAAATCCACTTACATAGATCAAATAACTGAGCTGAAAAGATTTATAAGTGACTGGAGAGATGGTTCTGCTGTGGGACAATGGTCTCTTAACCTGTAAAGATTTGTTACTTGTATTTTAATAAAATGCTGATTGGTCAGCAGGAAGTAAAGGCGGGGCAACAAAGCAAGAGCATTTTGGGAAAAGGAATGCCTCAGTCTGTAGTCATCACCCAGACACAGAGGAAGCAAGATGAGAAGACCTCGCTGATAAAAGGTACCAAGCACCATGGCTAACACAGACAAGAATTTTGGATTACTGTAGGATATAAGAGTTAATAAAAGGCCTGAGCTACTAGGCCAACCAGTTCATAATTAAGGTAGATCTCTGCATGTTACTTTGGGACTGAATGGCTGTGGGACTGGGCAGAACAGAAACGTCTATCAACATGATTCACTGTTCAAAAGCATTTGTTACTCTTATAAAGGACCCTACTTCAGTTTCAAGCACCCACATGGTAACTCACTCTCTAAATTCAGTAAAGGAGCATACAAAGCCTGTATCAACTCAGTTGTCCCAGACACATATGTGTCATGTGTACATGCAAACAAAATGCTCATGTACAGAAAATAAAACAAATAAATCTAAAAACATATTTAAAAAGTATAAACCACTAGTAATGGTGGGTTTAAAGGACAGTACGATATGACAGAGAAAGTACACATAAAGTAAAGAAATCACAGTGAATATCAAGAGATCTAGAACATAAGTCCATATCAGTTTTGGGCATTTTAATTTTGACAACCTTTAATTTTTTTCTGAATTATATTTTGAATATTATTAACATAATTATCATAAAGTTCCCTAAAATAGTTTTCTTAAATAATTTAACATAGTAATTACTTTCATTATGTCTAAAATTGGAGACTTGATTTTCTAATAAACTGTATTCTATTTATTATATACCACAGAAAATTAAGCATGTTGTAATTATAACTTTTAACATATTTGCTCATTCAGTTATTAGTATGATCTTACATTAAGAAATTATTAAGTGTGTTTTCTTCTGTTTGAATTTATTGACACATTGAAAAGTAAAGAATAATTGAGTTTCTCATTTATATAAGTCATACAAATAACTTTTATTTTAAATATAAGTTCCTACTTTTCATCTCAGCTGCTTTGTAACAACTCTATTTACAAAAGATGAACAACAATGAAAAAGACAGCAGAAATTCACATTGCTTGCCAAGTCATAAGTAAGTAAGTCTTCAACATTGATGTGTGGAATCCCATACAACTTCTCACCATTGTTGACTAGGTGGTAAGTTAATACCTCTGCTGAGTAGAGTAAAAAAATAATCTCAAACTTAAAATTTCTTAATCAGTTCTTGACGTGCAAAATCATTTCTATTAATATTACTCTTTTTTACAGAAGAATTCTTTTTATTTGAATAATTAAAGAATAGTGAAATAATCCTTTTTAAATAAGAATTGATATTTTCTTTTTAATTTGCACTTGAATAAAACATTCCACCCATATGAAAGTAGAACATATGATGAAATGTGAACAGTGATATGATTGAATTTCAAAATAAATATTAAACTAGTGATATAACCAACTGTGACAAAGGTTAATGTATACATTTGAGACTTAAGTCTTTTGATTATACAGTTTTCAAAACTCACATATTTTAATTCACTAGTGAATGGTTGTCTGGATTCAAGTCTAGTTGACTGAATTTCCTTATGCATAACTACTGGTTATAGTGTTGTAATTTAAGATAGATGAAGGATTAACATCTGGGTAAGATGCTTCTAAAATACTCAGGCATTTTCTAGATTCAAATATTATACTTTTACTTTACAAAAAAGCTTGGAAAATAATAGAAGTAAAGGCAGCAAGGTAACTGAAGGAAATGATGAAAGGTTAAAAACACTTTAGACTTGTGGTCTTTTCAATTCAAAAGGGGTTTATTGAGTTGTAACTGCCTCATGAATTGAGAAGACTCTGCACTGTCAATTTAGAATTAAATTGCTAGTACACTATAACTCAAAAGTGAAGGTCAAGTAAGAATGGATTCATTACAGAAAATGGTATAATCTAGAAATTATAGACATTTGAAATAAACAGATAAATCTTCATCAGAAAAAAAATATGTTACTAAAGCCAAAAAAGTAAGATAAAAGAGGCACAATGTTCTAAATCAGAAACTTCCTTACACAGTTCATCCTGTGAAGAGTTAAACATCAAAGATAAATATACAAATTCAAAACCAGAAACTAACAAATTAAAGCTACACAGGACAAACACATTATTTAGAGATGGTATCAGGGCAAAGTACTCAGCTGATTCTTTCAAAACATTGATGTTTCTTTTGTCTTTAAGAAATAAATTTATTTCCTAATTTGTATAACTACTTTAGTTCCAAAACATCTGATGAATGCTTCACTCTAACAGTACAAAAATAAAAAGAAAACAAAATTCAAGTGATTTTACTCAAAAAATAAAGAAAGAAATCATTGCAAGAACCATCAAGGTCACTTAAAAAGGAGCAGACAATGTGAAAAATAAAAATTAAGAACCTACATAATTTCTTAAATTTAAAAAAGTTTTACTCATTATTTTTATGTGTTGTTTTCTATGTTTTTCTCTTCCTTATGATCTCCTACAATGAGTGTTTTGAGTGTTTTATTATTTTTTGGTGTTGTTTTGTTTTCTGTTTTATTTTGAAATTAGATTCTTCTCTCATACCATATATCCTGTGCACAGTTTCCCCTCCCTCCACTCCTCCTAATCAACCACATCTCTTCTCCACCCCCGTTCAGATCCATCCCCCTGAGATAACATATGTAGAAACTCTGATGCAGACTAATGCAGTTCCTGTACTTGCAATTTCAGCATCTATGTTCCATGTGAGCTTGCATACTTAGTTCTATGGGCCAGGTTCTCTTGCTGTCCTCCATCCCCTATGATTTCTACACTTTTTCCTCCTCCTCTTCTACAGGATTCTCTGATCTCTAAAGAAATGGATCTGATGGAGACCTCCAACTTAGACTCTTTCTCTGCCTAATGTCTGGTTGTTGGTCTCTGCACTCACACTCATGTGCTGCCAGGAGAAGCCTCTTTGATTATGACTGGACAGTGTACCAATCTATTGTAGTGAGGAGGCAACAGGCTGCATTCCCACCTGGCTCCTGGCTGCCTGGCTAGCTTAGCCCCAGAAATAACAACACAAAAACTCTATTCATTTAAACACTGCCTGGCCCATTAGTTTCAGCCTCTTATTAGCTAATTCTCACATCTTGCTTTAACCCATATTTAGTAATGAGTGTAGCACCAAGAGCTGGTGTCTTACCGGGAAAGATTCAGCATGTCTGACCTGGTGGCTGGCTCCATGGCATCTGTCTCACTGAGGAGAGGCATGGCATCTGCCTGAGGCATCTGCTTCACTGCCTTCTACCCAGCATTCTGTTCTGTCTACTCCACCTATCTAAATCCTGCCCTATCAAAAAGCCAAGGCAGTTTCTTTATTAACCAATGAGAGTCCTCCATCAATCTATGAGTATAGTAGAATATCATTATGAATTATTTCATTGATTTCTTTCTGACAATTGTGTTTTCTTCTACACTACGTCTCTGGGATACCCAGTCTCCTGTTTCTTGCCATCCTGGTCGTATAGGGCATGGGCTCCCTTTCATGTGCTTTCCCTCAAGTTAAACCAAACATTGGTTGGCCACTCCACATGTACTTCACCATCATTGCTTCAGCACATCTTGATGGCAGGACTAATTGTAGTTGAAAGATTTTATGGCCTGTTTGGAAGAGAAACCTGGACACCAATCTAGCTACACTTAATGGTTTAGTGTCTTAAAATGCTCCTGAAGTCTTTACAAATCCATTCACATTGGTCAAAAGTCTTCTGACATAGTAAAAATCCATACTATTTTCCATTGCATTTTCACAGTTTTTATATTTTGGTTTCTGTTGTCTGAGTTTTATGTAATCTAAACATGTCTCTACATTTCAGTTATGGTGAAATTAAAGTCTATAATTTGCTTTACCTTTATTTTTATGTTTTAAATCTATTAATTTTTTGATCTGTTCACATCATCCTGGCTTACTTATATTTTCCTTTGGATCTTTAATTCAGTTTTTTAATTCTTTGCATAATACAGCTACAATAAAGCCATTTAGGATTAGCTTTTCCTTTGAAGTGTACAAAACTTCCATGTCTTGTTTATTTAGTGATTTTCTCTCCTTTTTTTCTTGACAAAAGTCTCATTTTTTTTTATTTTATGATTTTCTTTATTTGTTTTACTTTCTTTTTTGAAAGAAATTTTCAATATCTACAGATACAATAGCTCTAGAAATTAAATCACACCCCTCAGTTTGTTGTGTTATTCTTATTAGGGATGTTTATTGTTCCTTTGTAATGATTAATTTGGGGGGCTTTTCTTAAGCATTCATCATTGCTTTATAAATTTTCTTAGACAGTGGGTGCCAACAAGAGTACTGAAATCTGAAATTTCCCATAAATTGATTCACTCAGAAATGGATATATGATGATAATATTCACCTGTATCTTGATGTGAATGTCTGAAATTAGTAAACAATAATCAAACCCAAAGTATGTAATATTTATAAGACAGGATGTTTACTCCATCTTGACTATATAAGCTCCATATAACGACTTGAACTTCACCATCCTCATCAGAGCTAAGGTTGAAAAATTCATGGCTTCTTTAATGTCAAGAGCAGATTTCATAGATGTTCAAAAAGGTTTACCATCCAAGCCCTCTCACAGACATTGGAAATATTACAGATTCCTATTTTACATAGTATTTATGGATTATGTCACTCTAATTGCCTTATGCTTTCTATACCATCTGGTCAGATTCCTCCCAAAACCAAAGTTTAAAGAAATGCATTTTTTTAGAGAATGTTTTAAACTTTGTGTTTTGTTTTGTTGCCCATTGCTTTACTGAGTAAAGATAATTGAGCACATATTTCATTAACTCATGTCACTATATTGTACAATAATAATTAATCATATGATATCCAATACATATCCACTTAAGTAATCATTCCTATAGTTGACTATCAACTATTACTCACCATGTCTCTAAATACGTTTTTCTCCTCTGCAGGAAGCAAAATAGTATAAGTTTATAAAAACATCAGCAGACTTCATTTTCAGGGGTTAGTTTTCCATTTGAAAATATACCTTCATGGTTTTGTGTTACCTTTTCTTATTTGTGCTTTGTTTTACTCTCTAGATATGCCTATTTTGTATGGCATATCTACAGAGTTTAGGTACCTATTAAAGGACAAGAATAAAAAGGAGATTTTCCAAGAAAAAAGAAATAGAATGCAATGTTAAAAGAGATAAAGGGAAAACTATGCATGAGAATTAAATGGAGTGGTGTAGGAGAGAATATGGAGAAGAACTAATAATAATGGCCTTTTAAAGACCTACTGCTTCAGAAGTTTCTTAAAATAAATACAACCATCAAATAATTTAAATGAAGTAACTATCTAATAAGGAAAACAATAACCAAACTAAAAATATGTCCCCATGTAAACTGATTAGTAATATGGTTGCATCTTTTTGTGCCATTGACTAGAATGATCCATTACAGACCGCCACTCCCAAAACAACCATTATACGCCTTAGTTAGTGTGATTAGCTACTTCACACAATGTGATGATAAGACACAATTGCTGCAAATACCATACACTAATGTCATACAAAAATAAAGAAATCTAGTTGGTAATCAACTGGAAGACTCACCATTACTGGCTCCTGCAGGAATGTTTTAGACATGCAAAGGATGTAGAAAATTACCAATATCAACCAGTTAGAAACTCTCTGAGCTTTCACAATAACAAAGTATCTAAAAGGTGTGCCCTCTAGTACAGGAGAGAGGTGAATAATAAGGCAGCAAGAAAACACTTTTATTTATTTATTTTTTTAGTTATATCTATATACTGCATAAAATTTTCAAATACATTTTTAAAAGAATAAAAATGAAAATCAATCTTTTTACCTGAGATATTTTCCAACATTTCCTTTTTTGTTGTTAGATTTTTTTGCTTAACATATACAATTATGTTAGCAAAGTATAATAATAGTCATGAATATATTTGATATAAAGTAGCAAAAGTACCGTTGTCTCATTTGACATTTGCTGTCTAGGTACTGTTCTATTAAAACATTATTACCAACAAGAGGGTTTCTTGAATGAATTTTATTTCTATTTCAAATTCTAAATTTTGTCAACCCTAAAACCTGACAGCAATTTTACTAAGTCATTTCCTTGAAGCACCATTTAGGCAATTTTAGAAGACTTAAATTTTAAATTTTAGTTGACATAGGAAAGAATATATTCAAAACACTTTTTCTAAGTGGGAATCAATGCAGTTTTCCCAAAGTTAACTTTCATTTGAATGTCAATGAAAATAGGAACAACTGACAAATGCAACTAAGTATATTATAGCTAATAACCTCAACACATCACAAAAGAGCCTTCCATTCATTAAATAAAACTTATTTGTGACTTCAAATAGTATTTAAACTATGATTCTAAGAATCTTTTTTATACCCATTGAGTAGAAACATTTAAACATTTTTGCTCATGAATATAAATACACCTCTAATCCTATCCCCGAATTTCAGTCCACTTGAAAACTCCTAGAATTTAAACCTTAGTTGGCACTGGCGCATTGACATTGCAAATGTGATGCAGGACAGTTAATATGAGTGCAATCTGCCAAAAAACTGTAAGTTTTGGCTGAAAATAAGCAATGCAGGATACAAAGGTGGGTACCATTTGGAGAACAAGCAAAAAGTGAAGAATCAGGTTTTAGTCATTGAACAGAGGAGAATCTTGAATTCTAGAAAGTTAATATTTGCAGTAAAGGTAACTAACACAGGGATGATATTCCTGCTATTCAGAGAAGAATATTAAAAATAATTATCCAAACTGGAGGTCTAAGCTTTATGACCTTTAAGTATAGCTGTAGTCCCTTCCCATATGGTTTAAAGAACTCTCAGAGATAAGTCTAAAATTTTCTTTACAGTAAAAGCATTTTTGTTTTCCTGCAGTCTCTGTGACCTAAGGTTTTAACACATCAATTGTAATCTCTTTTGTGCACACCTTATGATTTTTATTAGCCTTTTGATGGTAGAGATGAAGATGTTGATGATGTATGTGTTTGTGTGTCTCTGTGTTTGTGTTCATGGAAATAATCTTTGA